>NC_058190.1:53992615-54285115 GCF_907165205.1 Coccinella septempunctata
CCGAACGGTTGTGCTGAGGTGGATGAAATTTTCAGATTTGTTACTAGAAGAGTTGCTCTTACAGAATATGTATGACATTCAGATCTACGATAATTTTCCTGGAAGAAAAACGACTCGCAAGTTGACCACCGAAAATTCCCAAAAAGATGGAGTCAGTTGAAACTTCCTCAAGACCGAACGGTTCAGCCGAGATGGATGAAATTCTCAGAATCATTACTAAAAGAGTTGCTCTTACAGAATATGTATCACATTTAGATCTGCGATTATTTTCCTGGAAGAAAAACGACTCGCAAGTAGACCTCCGGAAAAGCCCAAAAAGATGGGGTCAGTTTAAACTTCCTCAAGACCGAACGGTTGTGCTGAGGTGGATGACATTTTCAGATTTGTTACTAGAAGAGTTGCTCTTACAGAATATGTATAACATTCAGATCTACGATAATTTTCCTGGAAGAAAAACGACTCGCAAGTTGACCTCCGAAAATTCCCAAAAAGATGGGGTCAGTCAAAACTTCCTCAAGATCGAACGGTTGCGCCGAAATGGATGAAATTCTCAGATTTATCACTAGAAGAGTTGCTCTAACAGAATATGTATCACATTTAGATCTACGATGATTTTCCTGGCAGAAAGATGGGGTCAGTTAAAAAACCGTCAAGACTGAATGGTTGCACCGAGCTCGATGAACTAACTGGATATAAAAAACTCTTTCTCCACCTGAAGGTATGTAGATTGCCTTTCCTCACTCAGTACTCACCTCAATTATTCGAGAGCCAGTATAAAAAAGTAGATACATAGGTATTTCCATAAAGCACGATGTTTCGTTCGAAACTTTTCACTGTTATGGACTAAATTCATGAGACGGAATAGGTCACTCATAAAGTCTATAATTTGGCGGTAGCCGCCTGGAAAGTCCACTAAAAGAACCTTATTGCCTAACTCTGCGAAATTTCCAACGTAAAATATTCCAAATTTTATCGGAGCGTGAAGTATAAACGGCATTTCTACCCTTCTATATGTAGTTTAGAAATTTTTCTAAACATAAACGAGGGGATGAAGCTCTCGTTTATGTCGACGTAACTAGATCGTAGAATTTAAACACCCACCCGTCGCGATTACCCAGAAATTTATTTATTCCCTTAAATATAACGCTTTTTATAGCCAACTATCTGTATGAACGACAACCCAAAATTGATTTTCATTCGAAATTCTCGTCGATCAAGGAAAAGGGGAGATGTTTCAATTGATAAAAACCGTTTAATAAAATTTAGTTTATTAAATAACAACTTTTTATAGTTAAATAATAATACAAAAGCATTACATAATATATAAATAATAAATTGACTCCACCAACCTTCCATACTGGCGAATAAAAAAGTAAGGTTTTTTTTTCACAACTTGATAATCACACAGTTTTATAAAACTAGCAGATAGAAAATGAGGATTATTCAAACAAATTTACAAGCTATGTTAGGTAAATTAGTAAATTACTAATAAATGGTCCCTCTGTAAGCCAAATAAAGAAAATTAAAAATATACATTCGATTCAAGACAAAAGGATTGATCACAACAAAACGTTAATTCAATATGGCAACTCAACAACGTAATATAATTTCTTTCAGCTTCTTCACACACGTAATATAGTAGGTAAATATCGAAAAATTGCAATTGGCTAACTAGTATTTCAATAATGTTCAGAAATCCCCCGGAAGAACGGCTGGCGATCCGTCGTTCCGGGCGATTTGAGAGATTAAAATTATATTTTGTACAAAAATATGAACAATTTTATCGAAAACAGAGCTATATATCGTAAGTCAGTCAAAAAGGTGAATTTTGGAATTTAAAATCATACAAGGTTTATAATCTGAAGGGTTCTCTTTTATCAGTTGTCTTTTTCGCTTGTCCAGTCGGCGTGTCCGACGCTCCGGACGTTCTGCGGAGGAGCCTAGACACTGCCGTGGTCGAACCTGGCGGTACTGGGGTGTTAGAACCGGATGGGGTTCTTGTCCTACACAGATAGAACATAATATGAGATGAAAATGAGTCTTCGGCATTGGTTTAGATTTTTTACAAGATTAAAGTTTTTAGTCAATGCTTAGTTCAAGTCAACACAAGCTTTAAGAAACAAACACAAGAGTAGGTACATCTGACATTGACCACCTAGATTGATGTCTATTTTTCGTGAAGAAGTTCCATTTTGAAATCGTATCAAATGAAAATTAAGGCATTTACTGATGTGACGAAAATACATTTTGTGAATTTGGCCCAGTACTTTTTTATTTTTGGAAAAATTTTTGTTCTGAATTGTTCTAAGTTTGTGCTACTTTGTTCCGTTGAAATTTTTTTTCAATTATATACGGTTCTCAAGATATTCCACAAAATGTATGGAATGGACCAGCCCAGCACTTCGATTTCCGTGAAGAAAATTTTTGTTCTGAATTGTGCTAGGTTTGTGCCGTGGAATTTTTCTTGTAATTCCATACGGTTCTCAAGATCTTCCACAAAATGTATGGAATGGGCCAGCCTATCACTTTTCGATTTCCGTGAAGAAAATTTTTGTTCTGAATTGTGCTAGGTTTGTGCCGTGGAATTTTTCTTGTAATTCCATACGGTTCTCAAGATATTCCACAAAATGTATGGAATGGGCCAGCCTATTACTTTTCGATTTCCGAAAAAAAAAAAAAAATTGTGCCTAATTTTGCTAGGTTTGTGCTGCCTTGTACTGTGGAGATTTTTTTTACTCAATACGGTTCTCAAGATATTCCACAAAATGTATGGAATGTGCCAGCCTAGCACTTTTAGTGAAATGGGTTTTCATGGCTGAAATGGATTGTTCTATATATAGGTACTCATTAATTCTGAAAGTGCTGGGCTGGCCCATTCCATACATTTTGTAAATATCTTGAGAACCGTATGGAATTACTAAAAACGCCCACGGCACAAAGCAGAACAAACCTAGCACAATTCAGTACAAATTCAGTGATTTTTTGGCCCATTCCACACATTCTGTGGAATATCTTGAGAACCATATGGAATTACAAAAAAATCCTCACGGCACAAAGCAGCACAAACGTAGCACAATTCAGCACAAGAATTTTTTTCTCGGATATCGAAAGGTGCTGGTCTGGCCCATTCCATACATTCTGTGGAATCTCATGAGAACCTCATGGAATTAAAAAAAATCTCCACGACACAAAGCAGCACAAACTTGGCACAATTCAGCACAAAATTTTTCTCGGAAATCGAAAAGTGCTGGGCCAACTTCACACACATCGAAAATACCGATAAATTACGACTGTCAATCAATCATGACAAATATACACTGCTCCAATTTTGAAGTGGATTTTCGAAAGGAAATTTCAATCAAAATGGAAAATCTCTTTGAAAAACCATTAGTTAGGTCGGAAACATCTCGTCTCTAACCAACGAACGTATCAGATTTTGTTATTACCTAGCTGAGGTCCTCAGGCTGGGTGCAACACCCACTGTCACAGGTCTGGTCTTGCTTGCACTCCTAGTTAAAATATACACATGCCAAGTTAGTTGGATTACGCATTATTACAGCTGATAAATTCACAGTCAGCGAGTGAAAATTCGAACCATTCTAATGAACGAGAACGATTTCCAATGAACAAGAGAAAAAATTCTACATTATACAGATTTTGACAAGCAATCAACTTCATTGGAAATCGTTTCTAGCGCCGTTAAATCGACAAACATTAATTATGCAAAAGATGAACACTTGGAATGGTGAAAATAACTTGAATCTATTGAGAAATCTCTAATTTTTCTCTTGAGTTTGATGATTTGTCATAGATAATGGATAACTTTACAACAAATGTAAACAGACAATGAACAAGAAAACATCATGCACTAGAGTACCGTCATGCGATGAACCATGCCTCTATTACCCACATTTATAAAACATCTATTACCTATCCGGTACAGGAATTTTCGATTTACTAGATTTACTCGTTGAAGATTTGGTTCTGGTTAGTGGATAAGAAGAAGAAATTGCTGTTAGTTGAATATATTCACACCAGTATAATAAAACTAATCAAAAATAAAGACTAATAACGCTCAAAAACAAAACCCACATAAAAATATAGGCAAGTACAATAACGAAACGAATAGAACAATTAATACAGAAACGAAACGCAAGAAAACGAAATTAAAGAATTGAATAAACGAAGAGGCAATGAAATCGCAACCAAACTGCAAATCGGCATTGAAAGGCATGCAATCAAACATTTATTATTACCCAGATGAGAAAGACACCGAACAAGAATCTGAAGTGGAAGGTGATTCAGGATCTGTATCCCCATTTCCTCTATACACGGGTATACGAGATTTGCTTTAATAGAAACAGAAAATTGATGTTAAGGAAATGGTATTCTTTAACTGAGATCTCGACCCATTCGACATTTGCTTTGGGTAGGTGGCAAGTGGAGATTTTCACCAGTTACTTCCTAGGCAATGAAAAGATTTTGTTCATTTGATGGAAAAATATCTCAATTTTTCTCTGTATATAAGAATAATTGTGAACTTCGAAATAATACGTTCCTAACGATATATGGGAGTAGGTCGAGATCTTCTAATTATGAAAAGTATGATAGATAATACGTTGAAAGACCCGAAGAGTTCAAACTGGATAAAATGCCGAGGATAGCCGTCTACGCATACTTTCCCAGATACCCAAGAACCCAATCGACACTATTTGTAACAAAATGACCAAAGCCCCTCGTACATTTCCCAAAACAGTGCACACGATTTTTTTTGGTTTACCTTGACTTTGGCGTTATAGCTGTTAACATTGGTATACTTGATGCCCTTGGTATTCCCGACCTATCGAAGGTTATAACATTATGAATTATTAGTAGTATTCTGTAGAGAAGTTTAATTAATGGAAGCTTTAAAGCGTTAAATCTTTCTCGGAATTTTTTCAATCAAATTCGAGGCAAACGATCGAATAGGATGAAATAATCCTCCAGCCAAGATGCCTGATGTTCGTTCATCGAACTGATTGAGTACTCACTTTGTGACCGGACTAGCTGGAGATACCAAACCACTGGGAGTTCTTGAGCCGGAAGTCGTTCCATTGACATTCCTTCTCAGGGTTGAGGACGTTGTGCTGGCTGTTCTTCCGCTGATAGGGGTCCTCCTTGGAATTCTTGAAGGGGTACCATCATCTAGAAATGAAAATAAAAAAAATTAAACCTTGCTACTTTATCGTGGATTGATTTTTTTCTCTACGTAAGGGGGGTGTAATGAAGTTTCATTTTTTCAACAAAAATGCAACCTAATTTCAGAGCAATTTTTTCGTTTTAATTCCTTACCTGTGCTGTCTAAAGAAAGAGTAGATCCGTGCCTAGATGGAGGTTTGCTGCTCGGCCTACTTCCCGCTCTAGATGCCGGCCTTGAATTAGATCTGGACCCTCCAGGAGTTAGGGTGGACCTGTACGATGGTTTCCTTGGCGTACGGAATGACGCGCTTTCGTTATCTGATAGCGAATCTGGCGTTCCAGCGGACAGGGATGATTTCGATGTCCTTGGTAAACTGCCCATCGGCACCGATCTCTGAGATCTTTCTCTCACCTAAACGGGAGGAATCGATGATGTAGGAGGGATATGTACGAAAACTTTATCAATAACAGTGCGCAAAATGAAAAAGGTTCCCGGTGATAACTACAGCTTCCACATTTTTTCTGATCACTACAGATGAAGTTTTTCAAGAAGATTCAAAGATCGAAACTGGAAATTCCACAATGATATGAATAAAAAGAACAAATATAAAGAAAAAGTGGAACTTTCCAGATCAAGAATCACCATGAAAAACGGCTCGACACATACAACAACAGGAGAACCTCTTCCAACTACTGCAAAAGCTATTCTAGCTTACTTACAATTCGAGACCTTACCTTATCGGGTGGTGAAACAACGATCTTGAAAGAAAACGATATTGCAAATTGATTGTTCGTATTATCGGGTTTCTAAACTGATCCAAACGCTAAATCACTAACAGAATATTGTTTTCTCGTGACCTAACTACTCGAAATCTTCGTGTGCAACAGAATGACGTTTTCGAGCAGAACTTACCTGCGGTATACCGACCATTGGAACTTGCGATAAATACAAAAGTCTGTGATGGTCTGTTTCTCGTCCAATAACGGCAACTGCATGGCAAACAATCAAAACACACAATTAAATACTCAAAATTGCTCGAAAGGTTCGATTTGAGTATGTAATTGGTACCACAGACGTTCAAAAAATTATTCTAACTGGTGATGCAACTAGAGAACGGCCTAAACTCGCATGCTCATGCAAGAAAACGACACAAAAATGAGATTTGCGGTGAATAATTCTTCTAAACTTGGTGTTTGAGGAATAATTTTTCCATCCATCAAAAACGGTCTGAAAGTATGAATTGATGTCATGAACGCCGGATCAGTCATGCCTTGGAATTCGCACAAAACCGAGCGATTTCTGACAGTTTAGGTTGTTAACACTGTGCTACGTTGCCGGTGCACTTTTTTAGTTGATAAATAAAAGATAATCATTCACATAAGAATATAATTAATGTATTTGGTTTATGATAGCAATTGAAAGAACTTATTGTGGGAAATTCTGTCGTGACTTCAACAATTTTTCTGAGCAATACGTACGACAATGAAGTATTTACTTTTCAATAAATATCAAGACAACTTTTACTGACTACTTCTTTTATTGCATCAGACAATGTAATGGAGAAGTCATTGTATCACCGGATTATGTGAACTGTAATGATTGATGACTTTGTGAAGACTTTTCCAGACGTATTTTTGATGGATTTCATGCCACCAAAACCTATAGCTGAATAACTAAAGCTACAACTCACAAAATACAAGACAAAAAATACCCCAAACCTGTGTAATCACACAAAGAAACGAAAGAGTGTATTACCCAATGGAAAGAATTTGGATTGGCCTGTGTCCAGTGTAGGGTGGGGCCAGCTGTGGAACCCACATGCAAAGGATATGCATTGCCGATCTCTCCTTTAGCACGAAGCTGCTCAAATATAGGCATCAGCTCCGCCATATGCTCGTGAGCTAAACAGCACATGCCAAACATAACAGCAATTGTTCGATAGAACGATGATAAAATGTCTTTTGTGCGTTTCACACAAAAAGAGGTTTCGACCTAACATCATGTGGATATTGTCGACTTGAAATCGATACAGGGCTTTGTTTCTCTTGAGAAACCAGATATGTTCAATCATTACAATATTCACATGTGTCGGCCACTTTTCCTATGTACAAAGTTTAAAAATTATGTGTAACTAAACATCCATAAAAAAGGTATACACATAAAATTAAGCCAATGTACATAAACTATAATTGTCAACGATTTGATTGAAACAGTTAGTACCAGCCAGAATCGATGATTCAATCATCATTGAGTCTGACAGACGGTAACTATTTCAACAATTCAAACAAACAAAACTCGAAGAAGATCAAAATCGAAGATCCCACCGATAGAGAAAAATGTCTATAGAATTGTGTCTGTAAAGATAAAAAAAAAGCGTGTGCCAACTAATCACAAAAAGAACTATAAAATTCTCTATATCGACAAAAGTTCCGGGTACCAATTAAACACAAAAACAAATATAAGAAAACTACAACGTTCATAGAACAGACAGACGGTCGTATCTCCGATAGAAAAATCACTGAACCTGAATCTCCTGAGGCAACGTAAAATTCCGATGTAACTCAAGAATTGCGTACAATATTTTTCACCTACCTTACCTTACCGATTCAAGGTGTGTGGGTCGTGTATGGAGACATGAAGGTCATGCAGAGGATTGTATACTTACTCCAAACTACTCAAGCAGTAATATCTACATTTGTTTGGACGAGAAAGAGACGCCAAAATCCCCTTTAAGGTAGAAATGTGCATCTCTTTCACTAGGAAAAACTTTACAACATACGGGAAACTAGATACATAACTTGCAAAAAGAGGAAAATGTAGAATATCATGCTTTGCTATCACAGTTACCATATCAATTCATAATATACATCTTGGTTGAACATGTTTGCTGAATTATGCCACTTTCAGAGAATGTTTGAATAGATTAAAACCAGTAGCAGGCGAGACGCAGCATTTGGATGAATCAGCTGATTTTCCCCTCTTGGCACTCTCATTCAGTGAAATTTGTATACAGAGTGGGCCATTGAAAACGAAAAGTTTAAACACGAAGAATAAAACAGAATAATAATAAGATAAAAAAGGCAATCACCAAAACGACAAGAGAGAGTGGTTATAGGTGCGCAATCAAGAAACATGTCCACACAAGAGAGCAGTGCGAGCTGCCGGTGCAATACCTTCGTGATCGGCCCCTGAGGGGTGCGTAGTGATGATGCGGAGGAACCAGAGGCAGGACTGGAGACCGAGGTCTTCGGCTTGAACGCGGTCATGGTCTGGGAGACACCGTCCGCTAGGATGAACTGTTCTCGGAGTTCAATGTTTGTGCGTCCCTTAGCTGTGGTGGTAAGATGGTAGTGGTGGTGGTGGTGTTGTTGGGATTGATGAGATGAGATGTTCGAGATTTCAGAGGAATTTGGAATTGAGGGGAAACGGGCGTGAGAGGAAGATAAGAACAAACAAAAAAGCATTAAAACTAAAATCGTACCATGTTGTTGAAATAAAATAAAAATGCGGCGACGCGATCTTACCACGAAGAATATGGAGAATCGAGATAAATTCATATGATAGACCTATACAGGTTGATTTACGTGTCGAATCACCTTGTACATAAAAACCTCAAGGAATACTCCTGACGAAAATTATGTATTTTTTATGAAATATCTTCACATTTTGAAATAATGGTTATTTCAAACCGTTTCCCAAAAAATATTATTTTAAGTACTTAAAAATAAAAAATAAAAATGGGATTTAAAATTTAAAGCCTTTCGTTTCTATTGCACAAGTTGGCAACATCGACTGAAATATGCCTTGAAAATAAAGGACAATAAATACACTATCTTGATGAGATAGACAAAGATGGCTGTCTATGAAGTCTGCGACGAATGAGGAAGGTCGTAAAATTTTATGGGATTTTTATGGCCGATTGTTGTTGAGGCTCGACTGAGTACGCGCCTTATGATGGCTGTAAATCAACAGCTCTTTTTAGTAGGCGCTGTTGCCAAATCGTAAACTAGAAACGAAGCGATTTGAATTTCAAAACATCATATTTGAAGATGATTTTGAATAGTTTCCGCGGGGCATTTGAAAAATTCATGAATGAAACTCATTATTATTCAGTTTAAACTCGCATATGCTGTGATAACCCAAACTGAGGAGAATTCCCCATTATGTGAAAAATGGCAGAATTTTTTCTGGAAAATCGTCAAACTTTTGAAAATGAATAAACTTTCGATAATACCAGCCTTCGTTCAATTCCAACGAACAAAACGATAAGAGTGAGGGCGAGTTTATAGAAATATCAATTTCGTTGTACGTTAAAAGGCGATCCAACCTTTGCTCCTTCTTCTTCGTGGAAAGACCCGTCCTAGTGCGAAAATCGATAGAATACACAAACTCAGAACAAAAAAAAAGTGTGTACAAAGTAATAAAACAACCTAAAGTGTACGGAACGGCATCTCAACTAAAACAAAATATTAATACCTAATAAGAAAATTAAGGTTATCGATCATGCAGAAAAAAAACGTATACCACAACCAATATGTACAGTTTCGTGATTTTTTCAGTCGTACCACTAAATCTACTGTTTCAACTACCAGTTACTAATCTTGTCATGTCTGTACACCCTTTGAAAAAATCACTGTACCCATCATGCATAATCTTACCAAGGGGGCACCAGGGTTCGTGCTCTTCGGGTTTGTCTGGGTGAGGTAATGGTAACACTAGCATAACTTTCGACATTTAAAACATATATACAGGTGATGAAAGATTACGATGGTGAACATTTAAAGCGCAACGTATTCGCAAAATTAAGAATTAAGTGATGAGAAGGGGAGATAAGGAGAAAGGTAGAGTAAAAAATATTATTAATGCTTTGGAACAATTTTTCATGTTGTGCACTACAACACTCCGTTTGAAATTTTTATTTTAATGATTGATCTCTTGTAAGTCCATGAAGTGTTATAATGCAACATTTCGGTTTTATTATTATTATTATGGATAGAATGACGTGAATTAGCGTTGTACTTTTAGCAAATGATGTTTGATGTTGAGGTAGAAGTTTTAATATGAGAAAAGCTAAAAATATTAAGCTTAAAATTATGCCTTGGATTAATTCCTCAGGAGACACAGTTAATACAGTCAGTAAATTCATCATTAAAATTATTAAGAGGTTCAGTTGGTCACAATATCATCTTCATTTTGTTAAAATTCCTGTCTTCTCTTTTGTTCATTATTGAGTTGACGTGTTTCGAAGTGAATTTAAGGAATCAATAATTATTAACATTGAAATGTTCTGAATTCGAAAGTTGAAGATATAAAATAATTATTGACTCGTAAGAACGATGTAATGTTTTAGGAATGGAAGAAAGCTCACCTCTGCACGGATCATTTTTCACTAAGAATTCATCTAACGCTACCCAACCTCCTCCTACCCTCACCATGACGGTACTTCTCAAGATCCTCACTAGCCTCAATTTCTGACTGTCCCCGAACTGAAACATAATCATTATTTCATCATTCATAGTTGCTACATATTGCAGGAAGCCATTCTATGTTCAATTCTCACCCTATATTTTCCTTCGCCGACTTGGAACACCCTGAACTTCTGTCGACACGTACACAACATGACCAATCGCTTGACCTCGTCGTGAATCTTCTGGGAATCGTTGGGCGCCTTCTCCTCCCAGTCCGGCCTCAGGGCCGCGATGAACTTCTTCCAGTCGATGAAACCCCTGTTGTCCAAATCGAACATGTCCGCCACGTGTTTCATCTCCAACCTCGACGTATCGAACTCTGAAAAAAGGGGAAAAATCGAGGGGCGATCAAGACTTGGGCCCTATGCGGTCCACTTACTGGTTTTTATGATACCCTCGATGAATTCCTCCCTGGGAATCAGCTCGTTGTTGTCCTTGTCCATCTTCCTGAACAGGTCGGTCAGCCTGGACTTCTTGTAGTTCATGAATTTCAGGAACCTCTTCCTCCAGTCGTCCCACGAGAAGTTATCGGCCTTCTCTTTCTCCTTGAGATACGCCAGATGTTCGTAGAGCTCGCGTTGTCGTTCCCACGAGAGCATCCAGACGTGCCTCCATTTGTCGTATAGGAATTTGACTCTCGGGGATTTGAATTCCGGTTCGCTGAGGGAAACATTAGTTAGACGGGTGTTTTAACGATGAAAAAAGGCCAAAGATGCGGTTTTCGATTCAAGAAACGTAAAACTGACATGCATTAAAGAAAATAAACCAAAAGTTTGAAAACATTCGATGCAAATCTCAGGTGTATGCATTTTTCTTCACAAACGAAGAATTTCGGATAGGATTGTAAATGAATTAAATGATAAGTACCTTCCAGGTAAGAATCTAGGTCCGAAGTGAGGATATTGTGGATCTGGACTGAGTTCTCGACCGGGACTGGACCGGCTGTAGACAAAGCACATGCAAACACCACATTACTAAACTAGCTCATAAAATCATTAAAAAAATATCAATATCATTCGAAACAAAAGGAATCATGAACAAACCATCACCAAATGCAATGACCTACCGACATAAAGCTCGACTTTTGACTAAAAACTGATAAAAAAACAATAAAAGATTAAAATTCTAAAGTACAAACATATGGTAAAAGCAATCATATCTCAAATGTAGGAAATCTTGCGAATAAAAGCTACACAATGGATGATTTCAAACTAAAGCTCTGATGAAAAGCAGCCCAATCACTTTTTGTATTCAAATTATGAACTGCGTGCTTTGATACCCTTTGGAATTTCAGATATCTCTCACCAAGACACATAACATTACTAATTAACCAGTAGAGTAACACTGATCAACAATTACTAAGGATCATCAGCCTTCGATTTATTAAATTCGGGAATATTCACTTATTCTCATCAGATACCAGAGTACCTTAAGTCAAAATACTTGTTTTTTTTTCAGAAAAATATGAAAGAATGACGAGTTTCAAAGAAAAAACATTTTGATTGAAAATATAGGAAATTCTAGGTTCACAGAGCAATATTAATCATTACTTTTCAACAAAGATTATAGAGTTAGGAAGAGAAGCGATTGAAGTGATGGGAGCGCCATCTCGTGTGTTAAATGTGTTACTAAGACCCTAAAATATTTTTAAAGGGCCATCTCCAGAAATATATGAAATTTTTCAAGATTTCAGATGGCATTTCGATTATCGTACTGCTTTTTGTTCATCTCGCTCCTTTAAGTTGCTAATCATTAAATTTTTGTGTGTATTTTCTTAGTGAAAATCTCAAAATGACGTTCGAAATTTTTTGAACGGTGAAGAGCTGTGTATGAAATGTTACAATACAACAGAATTCGAATTTCGCGCCCTTCAATTATAAAACAGTTTTTCTGTATTGACAGTACGCTATCAGCGCCATCTCATTGTCAAATGTGGCAAACCCAGGCCCAAATATAGTCGGTTTTTAGTACTTGAAATATGAGGGCGTTTCCTATCTCTCTACTCAATAATCTTCGATTGTGATAAACTGAGAGTTGCCTATCTACAATTCGCCCATGCCACGATTAATGAGAAATTTATACGCGTTCCCTATCAATTGTTGAGCAGTGTATTCGCACAGTTCATCCGACGAAATCGTTTATAATTATCATGCAACATTTAAACAATGAATTCGCTAACCTTCCTCTGTGCGCAAGGAAATCTTTGGATCCTTTGAAGCTGAAATAAAAATGAAAACGTTCACAAACTGAATCTCAAGAAACGATCGATGCGATAAAATGTGCAACACTAACGACCTACCTCTGTTTATGCCCAAGGGTGCCGTAGTTATCAGCTTCACGAATGTCATGCTGCGATCCGCGTCTGAAGATACGAGCACAAATCAAAACATGCACAACAAAAAAACACAAAAAAAACGCAATTGCAGCTACAAAATTCGTATCTCAACACTAGTAGATGAAAGCGAATGAGATTACGAATAATCAAACAAAAAATTAACTCAATACAAGAAATTAATAAAAAGTTAAAACAACTTACAGCGTTCCCTTTCCTTTGACGAACTTCTTGACGTCTTTCGTGGCTTGCGCAGCTTTCACCTGTTTAGCCTTACAAATCCTGTCAACCTCGATCTGTCTCCTCTGAGTATTCTCCATAAACTCCTTGTGGTCGGCTATGAGTTTTTCGGTGGCCGGAATGTCTTGCGGCAACTCCTCGCGTTTGAGGGCGATGAGCGTGTTCTCGAGTCCCAGGAGCCACTGGATCAGTTCCTCCAAACTGTCGTCCAGATTCTTCAAGGTCTGCATGTGCGAGGCCAACCTCTGGTATCTCTGCAAGGCCCACTGCGACACCTCCTCCCATCTGGTCTGGATCACTTTGATCCAGTTCTTGATGACGTTGATGCTGTCCGGATGGGATTTGGCCAAGACGTTGTGCGCCAGTTCCAGAGTGTGATCTTTGTCGATCTCCTTCTCTGCCAACTGTGCTCTGAAATCTTCCAGCATCTGCAACTGTTCGAGAGCGGCGGCTTCGTCTTCCGGAACGTTCCCCATGAATCTCAGTTTACGTTCGGCCTCCGATAGCCAGTCCAGGAGCATGTTGACAGCCATATGTAATTTTTCAGCTTCTCTGAGGGCCTCGCGCAGTTTTTCGGACTTCCTGTGGGTCAATTTCGATACGTTGTCCCATAGTTGATTGAGGTCCAAGAGTTGCTCCCTGAGTTGCGTAGCATCTTCTTTGTTGGCTTTACGTTCCAGCTCTTGGCCGGTCTTCATCACCGATTCCATCTGTTCGTTTCTCCTTTCCAGTTCTTTCTCGAAGAGTCTGTGTTGTTCCACCAGATGGTTGACGGTATCGAGATCTCCATGAACCGGTATATCTTCAGAAAGTTCCCTCTCCACCTTCTTCAACCACTGAAGCAACGCCGCGAGAGCATCCTTGAATTGACCAGAATAGAGTAAGGCTTCTTCTAATTTACGTTGTCGATCCACGCTCTTATTACAGACGCTGGTCCATTTGTTCTTGAGCTCAATCAGCATCGTCTTGAGAATAGGTTCGTCGGCTTTAGGTGCTTTATCTTTCAGGGACTTTCCGCTCTTCATCACGTTATCATAAGTGACTTGTTTGCCCGAGAGCAATCGTTGGAATTCTTGATGTTTCGTGATCTTCAGTTTGATTTGTTCTGGTTCATTTCCAACGGCCGTACTGAGGAGTTTATCCAAATTCTGTTCGGTATCTTCCAGCCAATTCATCAAGCTCGTCCAAGAGTCGTGGAAGTCCCTGGCCTCCTTGTAACCCAAATCCAACGCTCTGGTCCTTTCGCCGGATTTGGAGGCGACCCTTTCCCAACGATGCTGGACGCTTATCAGCAGATTCTTGATGAGTATCACGTCTTGCTTCTGACTGAAGTACTTCAGATGGGTTCCCTTCTTGTCCAGCTGCAGCATTATCTCGCGATGGGCCGCCACGTCCTTCTGGAACACCTTGTGTTCTTCGATCTGTTGCTGTATGGTCTCCAGGACTCTGGATACGGGTTTCAGATTCGTCAGGATTTTTTCCGCGTTGGTCAGCCAATTGACGAAGTTCTGGAGGGCTTCGTGGAACTCCGTGGCCTCCTTCAGAGCTATCTCCAATTTGATCTTCTTGTCGTTGGCTCTGGCGGTGACGGAGTCCCAACGTTGCTTGAGCGTTCTCAGGTTATGCTGTAGGTTAGAGGCCGCGTTGGGACCTCTCTTCAAGTATTCCTGACCCTGGGCGAGCACGGTCTCCACCTTCGGTCTGTTTTCCTCTATTTCGTTATAGATTTCCATGAAACGTTCCAGTTGTTCGGTGGCCGTTTCTGGTAAGCCTCCAACGGGTTTACTGGCTGCGATGATACCGTCCACGTCGCCCAGCCAGGCGAGGAGATCTTGGATTTCGGCGTTGAACCTCTGGGCCTCAGTGAGGGCGTCTTCCAATTCTCTCTGCCTATCAGCCGCCTTACGCATGAGAGCCTTCCATTCCGTGTTCAGGGTGTTCAGTTTGTCTTGAGTGGCGGACGCTTCATCTGTAAACAGTATAGAGTTAAGTTATCGGATGTTAGCAGTGAATTCGTCAGACTTACCCTCTCCACTCTCGATGATTTGGCGTCCAGCGTCGTTCAGAGTATCGATACTGGTCTGATGAGCCTGTATGTCGTTTATCAACACCTTCAACTTGGCCAGTTCGATTTCTAGAATTTGGGCATCGCCAGCAACGGGTTTCAGTTCGTCTAAGGTGTGGTCGGTCTTCTTTATCCATATGAGTAGTTCACTAAGAGCGTGTTGGAATTGTCCGAGCCTGAGCAAGGCGTTTTCCAACTGTCTCTGTCTATCGACGATACCTCTGAGTAGATCGTCCCAACGCTTGTTCACCGCAGCGAGTGGAGCCTTGATCGCGGCAGCTTGGTCCGCCGAAGTCCTCTCGGTAAGTTCTTGAGCTTGCCTAAGGGGAAAAAAAATTGGAGAACTTTTCCAGGTTATGAATTTCAAATAAGCAACGCTAAAGCTGTAAAGCACAAATATCAACAACGCGTTAGTGGAAATTTCGACTGCATTTTCATAAAGCCCCAATCAGTCAATCCAATGAAAAATCGGTATAAAGGATGTTCGTATTAGAATATGAAACAGATTTTTCATCGGAAAGAATAAGCGCAGTAAAACGGAATTGAATCACTGCTGAAAAAACCGAAACAAAAACGATGAATTCAATATGTCGAGACAAGACATGCTCTGATACTGATTAAACTAAAAAAAAAAAATAATGTCCATGCTTTTATTTCATTTATGCGTTATCACATAGGCATTGCACCCCACAAAACGTAAAATTCTCTTGCCTGATGAGACTCCTGTGGTCGGTGGACACATCATAAAAAATATATATTGTTAATAATGTATTGGATAGAACTTAGTCGACTAAATATACACTGAATGATGATTATGGAAGGTCTGTGAAAAATAACCAAACTTTCGTTGATCAAGATGATTAACTATGTAGAATTCATATTTGAACAGTTAGTTGATTCACACCTACTAGCCTGGAGATATTACAGACAGAGGAGGCATTGGAAACACTTCATCTGTCGAAAATGTCGCCTCTTTTGTCGATGAATATTATGATTGTGATAAAGATATATGAAAATTTTTATTGAATCTAAGCAAAAACTTTTGTTTATTGGCTGCTTCTTGTTCGGACTTAGAATACGGAATAGAAGAATAGGACTTTTTTTATTTTTCGAGCTATATCGACCTAGGTCATTATTTTGGATAATTCGAGGTCGTATATTACGAATATGAAATTAGTTTCTTCCTAGGATTAGTATCTTGGGAAATAAATCACATTTAGTCGAAAATTTAGAAAAAATTGGTCAATTTTGAGGAGCTGTAGTAGCCAGAAAAAAGGTACTGGACATATGCTTATTTTTTTAGTGATAGATTGATCATTTGCGAATATAAAAATCCAAATTTCATTCAGCTTCCGCGAACAGTTTGAATTTTATGATTTTTTCCGCGAAGGTCCAAAATTTCGGAATTTCCATCGATCATAACTTGAAAAATAATCCTTTTAGCAAAATTCTCTTTGCATATTCGTGATCTACGCCCTCGATTTAGTAAATACTTCAATTTTGGTGGTAATCGGAGAGATCGAAAATTTTTCAAATTTTTCCATACATATGCATGGAAAAATTGCGATTTTTGGAAAAAAATTTTTAGTCTCCGATTGGAACCAAATTGATCCTGTCGACTAATTCGAGGGCGTAGATAACGAATATGCGAACAGATATTTTTAAAAAAATTTATTTTTCAAATTATGGCCGATGGAAAATTCGAGATTTTCAACCTTCGCGGGAAAAATCGTAAAATCTCAAATGTTCGCGAAAGATGAATGGAAGTTGGATTTTTTCATTCACAAAGGATCAGTCTGTCAGCAAGAAATTCAGCATATGTTCACTGCCTTTTTTCAGGCTGCTACAGTTCCTCAAAGTTGACTAATTTTTTCGAAATTTTCCGCTAAAAAAGATTTATCACCCAAAGTACTGATCCTAGAAGAAATCTGATTGCATATTCGTGATCTACGACCTCGAATTATTCAGTAAAATGACCCGGGTCGATATAGCTAAACGAATAATTTTTTGTTCAGACTATTTGAGATTTTTGTGAAAAAAATTTTTGGTTTCCAATCGGAACCAAATTCCTACTGTCGACTCATTCGAGGGCGTAGATAACGAACGTGCAAACAGATATTTCTAAAAAAATTTATTTTTCAAATTATGGTCGATGGAAAATTCGAAATTTCGAATTAGCACCGATCATAAACAGGGGTGGGTAGTACCCATTCATCTTGTCGAAGATATCGATATTTTTTTTTCTCTTCTTCTTCTTTTCGTAGATTTATTTCTGGTAACGGGATACAGCAATGAATCGAACAGTAGTGTTTTGGCCTAGGTATTCATGAAATTCATTGTATTATGGTTTTTTGGAGCAAATCTACCCGTGGATCTCCTGGCCTGCTAGTGGTATCCAATGATACATGATTGAAAAAAAGTTCGGTTAATTTTTTGTCAACCCTCGAATATTCACATAACCCAATATTAATAATGTACACTGACCTGTTAAGGGCTTCGACCTTAACCATGTGCGGATCCACCTCGGCCTTGAAGTCTTTGAGCTGACCGATCTGTTTCTTAACGGCGTCTATGTCCGCACCCAGAGGACCCATCTTGGCGAACTTGTTCTCTGCCTTTTCCAGGAAATCGAGCAGATTGTCCAGGGTCTCGTGGAACTCCATCGCCTTCTCCATAGCGTCTATCAGATTCTCCTCGCGTTTGGCGTACAAGGCCGTGATGTTGTCCCACGCGTGATCCAAGTCTTCGATGTGCTTCTTCACCTCCGGCTTATCCGGCTCGCCGCACAACTTCATCAACTTCTGCCCGGAATTCCTCACCTGATCTACCTCCGGCTTCGTCTGGTCGATCTCCTGTCGGATCTCTTGCAGCGCCACCTGTTGTTCTTGAATGGCCTTGGGTTCGACGGCCGGCGGTTCTTGACCGATGAGCGACTCCTCGATGTCCTTGAGGGTGGACATGATGGCGTGGAGCTCCTTCCAGAACTTCTGAGCCGCGTCCAGGGTCTCTTCCAGGGAATTGCCGCGGTTGTTGGACGCCCTCTGTACATCGTCCCAGAGTTTGTTCAGTTTGTCCAACTTGCGTTTGATCTCTTTGATGGCCGGGTCCGCCCTGTTGGCGGCCTTGTTGATCACGTCGTCCGCGGCCCGCTGTACGGCAGCGTAGGCTTCTTTGCGTTTGTCCAGGTCGCCCATGAGGTTATCGTTATCCTCGATCTGGTCCCTGATCTTGGGAGGATGGGCGGATATCGGTTCGAGGTTGTTCACTTGGTCGGCGGTGTTGGAGAGGGCGCGCAGCATACCCTCGAGTTTATCGCTGAACTGCGAGCTTTCTTGCAAGGCTTCTTCTAGAGCCTGTTGACGTTGCCTGAGCTCCAGTTTAAGAGCGGCGTATCTGTCGTTGTCGCTATCGAGCAATTCCTGTACCTTGGCGCCGTCATCATCGTTACACAGTCTGACCAGCGCTTCTCCAGTTTTATTCAGTTTATCCACCAGAGGTTTATGCTCGTTGATGCTCTGAAGGAACATCTCGTTTCTGTCTTGTTGTTGAGCGATCAGGTCTGGTCTCAGAGCTGGCATAGATAACATCGCCACTTGCTCTTCCATGTCGTTGAGCCAGTTGACCAACATGTTGTGGGTATCGTGGAAATGTTCCGCGAGAGGCAGGGCCTGTTCTAAGATGCCCAATCTATCGGTGCTAAGAGCCGATACGGTGTCCATGGCCTCTCTCAGATCGTCCATCTTTTCTCTTATCAAAGACGTGTCCTCGTTCGGAGGCGTCTCTCTGAGGACCTTCTTGGCGGTCGACAAAACGTCGCGAACCCTGCTCTTCTGACTGGAGATATCGTCGTTGAGGGCCTTGTGTTCTTTCAGTTGCACCCTTATCAGATCGGGTTCCGCCGACGGTTTTTCCGCGTCCTTTATCTGTCCCTCCACTTCCCTGAACCATTCGAGGAGTTCGTCGATGTCGCTGGTGACTTCGAGGGCGCGTTGTTTGCCCAGGTGTATCCTCTCGGCGCGCCTCTGGATCTGTTCGGCTATGGCGTCGAACCTCCTGTTATCCCTGGTAACCAAACCTTCGATCGTGGCTGCGCCCTCTCCCGGACTCGCCTGACATAACTGTGGACCGACCAGATTGATGTGCTCCAGTACTGGTCTAAGTTCTTGAAGGTCGAACTCGAGACGCGCTATCTCGTCCTCGTTGGGTTCAGCAGATTGCAAGATGATCTCAGCGTTCTGCATCCAGTCCACCAGACGGTTGTGATTGTCGTGGAACTGTTGCACGAGAGGAAGCATCTCTTGAGCGTGTTTTAGAAGTTCCGCTCCTCGAGATGTGAGGTCGTTGTATCGCCTCTGAAGGGAGTCCAGTTTATCCTTCAATTGGAGGGCTTCGTCGGACGATATATGACGCATCAACTCGACTCCAGCATCTACGGTTCCATCCACGTCTTGCTGCCTGCTAGCTAGTTCTTCAGAAAGGCCGGTTAAGTCGTCCATTTGTTCCAACAACTTATCCTTGTGGACTGCTAGTACCTTGTAACGTCTCAATCTGTGCTCCAACGAGTCCATCCAAGCCGCCAAGTCTTGATACGTTAAGACGAGGTGGCGTAAGCCTTGTCTGGACGCCGTCAGTAACTCTCCAATGTTCTCACTCGCTTCTACCAGGTTGCCATACCTGTCGGTCACCTCTTGAAGTTTATCAGCCAAAATAGAAGCTTCATCTTCTCCGACCAACGACATCAGGTTGGATGCGACGTCCGTCAATTCCCTAAAGTCGGGTTTCTTGTTCAAAATATCGTCGTGGAGTATATCGTGCTCCCTTATCCTCTGTTGTATCTTTTCCTCGTCCGTAGGGATGATCTCCATATCCTTGATCTTCTTCTCGCTGCGATCCAACCACTCTTGCAACGGTACCAATTTATCCTGGAATTCTTTGGCCACCTTCATGGCTTGTTCCAGGTCCAGAGTTCTCTGTTGCGCGCCCTGAGTCAGGGTGTCGAATCGTCCCATCAGATTCTTCAGTTGTTTCTCGATGGCCTTCCTTTCGGCCGGATCGGCTTCCTTAGCGATGTCGTTGCCCATGCTGAACAACGAAGACATGGACGGTTGGCGATCTAGCAGCATCTTCTTCAGGAATTTCTGTTCTTGAAGCTGGGCCTTTACCACTTTGTAGTCCGCGGATGGAGGCTTCTGGTTAGCCACGAGATCTTCGGTGTCCGTCAGCCATTTATCCAGACCGTCGAGGGCTTCCTGGAATTTGCCCGACTGGAGTAACGCCACGTCCAATTTTCTTTCCCTGTCGTTTATCTGAAAATTTAAGGGTGATTTTGATGGAAAGTTATGAGATGATGTGATCGCTTACCTTATCCTTGAGTGCGTTCCACTGTTCATTCATCTTTTCGAGATCCTTTTCCAAAATCGCGGTGCTCACGCCAGGCGACGCAGACTGGATCAGACCGTGTCCGAATTTGTTCCAGGAATCGACGTTTTTACCCAGAGGTTCTATCACTCTTCCCAGGAATATCTTAAAGTCTTTCTGTTGGGCCCTTATGCTGTCCACTTCGGAACCTACCGGCTTGAACTTCCTGAGCTGATCTGAGGCATCGGCGATGTTCTCTAAAATGTTGGAATTGGCCATGTAGAAGTCCTCCAGTTTCTTCAGGGTGTTGTTGAGGTCTTGTTCTCTGCCCTTGGTACGATCGTCGAGTTTACCGATCTGTTTTCTCAAAGTTTCAACTTGTTCTCTAGTTTGGACGGTGTCTGGAGCGAAACCGCTATCGACCAGAACTTCTCCAGCGTGTATCGCGTCGTTTACTTCGTCGGACGCCCTGTTGATCTTCTTGGCGAACGTGTAAACCTCGTCTAATTGTCCGTGGACCGTTTTTACATCCCTACCCGGCGGCTTCATACCGTCGAGCTCGTTTTCCAAAGAGGCGAGATCGTGGGAAAGCCCCTTGACTTGGTCGTTGAATTGCGTGACAGCAGTAGCGGCCGATTGTAATTCCAAACAACGATCGTCGAGTTTGGCTTGGAGTTCGCCGAGTCGCTCGCTCAAAACGTCGACTTCGTCTTGTAAATGATTAGCGTCGATTCCGTTCTCCGAAGCTTCATGGGCTAAATCGATACCTTGCTGACGCACCGCCTGTAACGGCTTCTTCAACTTGGCGGTTTCGTCCCTCAACGCCTTGATCCTATCCAGAAGTTTGGGATCTTTCGCGGCACCTCCCAAGGCGTCGTGAGAGGCTAACTTATCCTCGCATCTCTCTAAGCCGTGTTGGAAATCTCTCAGGTTCTCGTTGAAGTCTATCAATTTTCTGGACTGATCCTCGAGAGCTTGCGTACGTTGGATAAGCTCATTGTTCAGTTTTTCCCAACGCTCTTTGAGGTCCGCGATTTCGTTCTTAACGATGTCTTTGTCGATATCGCAGGCGGATAGGAAAGTGTCGCCCAAGACCTTGGTATTTTCATATTCTCCGGATTTCTTCCAGACTTCGTTACGGAAAACTTGAAGCTCCTTGAGTTGTTTCTCTATGTGTTTCCTGTGGAACGACGACGGTTTCAGACTGTCCAATTTGTCCTCAGCCTGTCGCAACCACGGTAGGAAATTTTCTAAGGTACGATAGTACTTGCGGCAATGTTCTTTACAAGTTTGAAGTCTAGTCTGACGATCTACGGCTTCTTTTCTCAGTTTATCCCAGTGCTGTTGGATTTTATCCATTTCACGCTGTAGTGGTCGCGTGTCGGTTTTGTTTCCGCGTCCTAGGATGTCTCGACCTTTGTTCAATAACATTATTACTTCGTGTTCTCTGGCCAGGACATCTCTGTATATGGGTTCGTGATGGGCTAACTGTTGGTCCAACACCACGCGATCGGCGGAAATCAACAATCTTTCAGTGAGAGAGCCCAGTTCATCGGATAACCATCCGAGCGTTTTAGCGCACGAAGCTTCAAACTGTCTTCCGTCGCGAAGGGACCCTTCGAGTTCAGCCTTCTTGTGGTCCAGTTTCTTCTGCAAGGCGTTGAATTGTCTGCTGATCGACGCCAGTTTACCCTGAATATCTGCCCTAGAAGCGGGATCGCTCAATACGTCGCATAGATGAGAACCCGCAGCTTCCAGATCTGCCAGCATGGGTCTTTGACCCTCGAGCTGCCTCTCGAGGTTTTCGATTTTTCTCAGCTGTTCCTCCGGGTCCTTATCCAGCGGAAGCTCGTCCAAATTGTCCGAAATTCCCTGTAGAGCGTCTCTGAGTCTTATGAGCTGCGCGTCGAATTCCCTGCTGGTATCTGCAGCGGCTCCGAGGGAGTCCGCTCTCTCTTCCAGTCTTCCCAGAAGATCGGCCCATTTTTGCTGTATGTTGGCCAGTTTATTGTTGATCCTCTGACCGTCCGGCGAACGTACGTCCAGGAACGCTAGGACGGAATCGCCGACGTCTATCAAATGTTGGAGCTGAGGTTGCTGCGACCTGAATTCTTCTCTCAGAACTTGAACTTGCTGAACTTGGGACTGAACCATCCTGGAATCGCTCGAGATGGGGCCAAGGACTGTTAACATCCTTTCTTTGGCGCCGAGCCAAGCCGAGAGGGAATCGTGCGTATCGTGGAATTCTTTCATGTCCTCCATGAACTTGATCTTGTTTTTCAGGTGATCGCTCAGGCTCTTCCAATGGGAGACCACGTCTTCCAGTTCGTCGTTCAAGGTGTCGCTTCCGGGGGAACCAGGTTTTCTACGTAGTAAATCTTTTATTTGGCTCTTGGTCGAATCCAGTAGGGATTGTTTTTCGTACATCTCTTCGAGAACTTGCTTGATCTGTCTGTTCAGTTTATCGGCCTCGTCCTTTGTGTTAGGTATGGCGTCTTTGGGTAATTTCTTTTGGACTCTGTCGAGGAACGTGCTCAAAGTTTTCAGATTGTCCAGATGTTTCCTGACCTCTTCAGATAGAGAATCTATTTCGGATTGTCTGTCGTTTATCTTCACGCCGAGCATCGAATAACGGTTGTTGATTTCTGCGAGTTGCTGTTGAACCGGTGATAGTTCTTCCAAGTGGAACCCGTCTTGACTGGAACGGCGAGAAGAGAAGCCGCTTGATCCACCGGTTGAAAGGGGACTGAGGGCTTTTGTAGGCGACGGTGATCTTGCGTCTATCGATTGTCTTCGTCCTGAAAAAAATTGATTACATATTTTATCTGGAACTTCTATCGAGATAACTTCACTTACCACTGTTGAATGATGGTCTCTTCGTGGGACTGTAAGACTGACTCTTACGTTTGGTTGGAGAGTCTGGTTGATCCCCTCTGATGAGATTTTCGTAGACCAAGCCAACATCGTTGACTCTTTCAATGGTTGAAGCGTAGTCCTTGTATTCTTTAACGATGGGTTTCAACTCTTCGTTCTGCTTCTTCAAAATCTCCAAGTCGATCGCGACGACCTCCAAACGATTCACCTTATTCTCCATCTTACCCAGCCAACCGAAAACGTCTTCGCGCGATCTCTCGTAAGCGAGAAGCTGTTCCGATCGTTGCTTCGACAGTTTCTGCTTGTCGTCCAGCATATTCAACAGGTCCCTCCATTGGTTCTCCAACAGTTTGATCTTATCTCTGACGTTGGAAACGTCAGTGACGTCCCTCTTGTTCACCAGGTCCTTCCCTTGGTGGACGATGCCTTCGAACATCTCGTGCTTGTCCTCCACGTTGGCGCCGATGTCTTGCATCCTCTTCGAGATCTCGTCGTGCGGAAGCTTGGAGAAGTCTCGCGACTCGATCATTTCCGTTATGCCCCTGTACCACTGATCGAACTGCGTCACCTGGCCGTTGAAGTGGGTGAGGTCCCGATCGATTTCCGCCAGGAATTCTCCCCGCTTCTGAGATCGATCGAACAGCTTCTCGAAGCGCACCTTGACGTCGTTCAATTTCGTCTCGATCTTCTTGGCGACGCGCGCGTTGCTCGTGGAATGTATCAGTTCGCTGGCGGACAGGTAGACCGAGTCGACGGACGAGATGTGGTTGTCGATGTCCGACTGCAGGACGCGGTGTTCACGTATCTGTTCGTCCAGACGTTCCTTGACGAGAGAGGCCGGTTTCTGGGCGTTTTTGAACTGGCTCTCCGCGGAATTCAGCCAGTTTATTATGCCGTCGAGGGCGTCCTGCACGCCCTGCGATTGGATCAGGGCCGTCTCGAGTTCCTGGCAGCGATCGGTGATGGCGTTGCTCAGTTGATCGTATTTCTGTTGCAGTTCCACGACTGGTTGTTCCAGTCTGTTCAGTTCGGAAGGTGAAAGTTGTCCTTCCAGTGACGATATCAAACTTCTCACGGCCTGAAAAGTCGAAAGGATTAAGTGATGATGCTGGAAATCGATTATTTCACTTACCATTTTAGCATTATCGATTAGTCTTCCGTTGGCTACGAACTCGTTATTCATCGCTTTCGCGTTGTTGAGTTGATCTTCGACGGATCTAGGATCGCCGCTGATCGGTTCGTTCAGAATCTTGATAGCTCTAGGCTCGACGTCCCTCAACCACAACCTGGCTTTCTCAACGGCGTCGCTGTAATCTCTCTGTCTGCCTCCCACACCCGATATGCGGTTGGACAAGTTGTTCGCCCTGTTCAGTAGATCCTTGTACTGCTGAGTTATCAGACTAACTTCGCTACGCACTGGAGACTCTTGAGACGTTAGAGGTTCGACGTGTGGTAGTCTGGAAGGAAGGGAAGTCCTGAATTCGTTCAGTAGCTTCAGGTACTCCTTGCCCTCGTCCACGAACTTCTGAGCGGACATGGTTATGAACCTCAAATCCGCCTGATGAGCGATGACGTCGCTCACGAATTCTTTCGTGCTATCCACGCTGGAATCTAGGTTCTTCAAGTCCGTCAAGGAGCGTTCTTTATCTTCCAGAACCCTCCTGGCCTTGGCCAGCCAGTCGGAGAAGATCTGCATTTCCGACTTCAACTTGGACAGCTCGTCTCTAGACGTCATCATTTTCCTGAGCAAGGCGTCGCTGCGTTCGACAGCTTTGTCGTATCTGTTCTTGAGCGTTCTTCCGCTCTTCTCCAAGGCCATCACCTCGCTCTTGGATAGCACGTCGCCGGCAGTCAACACCAACTGCCTCACTTGGTCGCTGCAGCTGGTCACTTGCACGTGGTGATGGTCGAGGTCGTCTTTGATGTGCTTCATCGTGTTGATTTGGTTCCTTAAATCTTCCTCGAACTCGTGGATCACGTCTTGCGAGGCTATTCTATCCTCCACTTCTCCTATCCAGTGCAGGAGTTTCGACAGGGTTTCATCGCACAGTCTGTACTTCTCCTCGACCGCTTGCTGAAAATCGAACACGACATTTGATATACAATGAGATACAGTGCGATTTCCTAAGGTTCAACTTTGATTAAGATCTGGGAGTTATGATTCGAAATTTCAATTGAAAAGTTGAACGTCGTTTGCCAGAAGCTAAACATCCCTTAACCTAAACATGCACTCAAGCATTGCGAACACACATAATGATGTTAGTTTGAAAAGAAATAAAGTTTTACCTAAAACACACTTAAAAACCTGTAAACAAAATATCGATAAAACTGGATACAAAATAAACATAAATGACAAAACAAAGAGCGATTTCACAATCGATTATAAAAATTAATTTGTTAGATTCTTGCTGTGTGAGTCTCTCCAGGTGTTACAATTCTCAAATAACAATAATTGAGTGGAGTACTTGCAAATAACTGCTTAGTATTTCGAAAAATAATCATTAGTTACTTCAACCTATTATTATGTCTTCAGTAATATTTGAGCAAATAATATATAAGTTTGTTACAACAGGTTATAATTTTTATTCTTTTAATAATATTTGTTTATTACTGTTTTACTGACTTCAAGTTGAGTCTAGCATTATTCAATGCTAGGGAAATATGGATGTTACCAAGTTGAAACTGCATGATAAAGCATATGACAGTCATCTATAACTGAACTGGAGCATTCCATAAGCTTTGATGAAGGTCATACTACGGAGGGTGTTCGAAAAAAAATCGATACTTTCTCAATCTACCGATCGTACTTTCCTCTAACTGTCTGGGTGTTGTTGTGAGGAAATGAGATGATTAGGTTATACTTTGGGTTACTGGTATGAGTAAATTATGTGAAAGCGGATGTAATGATACGTTATGTGCGGGGTTGCAGGCGTTTATGCACATTCTCAGTAGGACCACCACACAAAAATGAAAGCTCCCAGGGGTCACAAGCTGCAAAAAACATTCATGTTATAACTCATTGTATTACATCGGAAATCGGGTAAGAAATAAAAACGAGGGAAACATCGAGATCGAAATAGTTTGGAAAGAATAACTGATTCGGATTCTGTGAGATCGTGTGAAATGATATGTGAAAAATTTATTGCTGCATTTGTGGTGCGAAAAAATCAACATCGACACGTTCTTCTATATGACATAGAAAACTGAACATCCAGCATGTGGTCATTACATCCATTTTCTGAATATACAGAGTGAGACATTGAAAACGAAACAGAGGCACTTTAGGTTGGCAGAACCGAATTATGTGAACCAGCTTATATCTTTTGAACCGAGCTGATTCGGAAAAAATTATAGAGGTACACAGTGTTTCTTTTGACCTCAAGAATCTACTGTTCATATACTTGTGCCACTCAAAGATTCATCTTGTTTAATTCGGTCCTGCCTCTTCTACGCACATTTCTCTGCACCAAGCCAGTCGATCATTTCTGCGACTAGTAGTGAGAGGAAGGACTAATTGAGGTCAGTATGGTAACTGCAGAACTGACTTAAAGCAATATATTCCTAGAAATCCTTCATGATGAATTCGTTAATACTGGATGTTCTGTTCTCTATGTCGGAGCGTTTTTGCCCACTTCATGCTTCGAATCGTGGGGTTTTACTGAGTACTAAAAACGTTCAGAACAAAAAGGAGGATCTGCACTATCTCGATAAACTCTTCGCTACTTTCTAACTTTTTTGTTTCATCGCGGATGCATCATCGTTTATCGCAAATCAGCGGCGCATTCTTTTAAGCAAAACTCAAGCCACAATACACCTTAAAGCCTCGCAAACTCGGAACAGAAGCGTACAAGTAAAACGGTAAACTCACCCTTTGTTCAGCAGGTAATATCAAACCCTTTTCCAGCGCCTTCGTGAAGTCCACCTGTTTGCTTTCATTCTTGTCCAGTATCCTGCCTTCCTGCGCGTCCACCAAGCCGTTCTCTATAGCTGCAGAGAGCGGAACTATAGCGCCACTTTCGGGATCTTTAACAACGGTACTGGTCGGATCGACCAGATTGTGCCTTATCGCCTCCGCCAGAGATATACGTTTTCTGTCTATTATCGGCACGTGGACGAAGGGATCGGTGAAGCCTCCAGTTGTGGGGTTGTAAAGGGAGTAAATCACGGATTCTACGAGACTGAAGCCTCTTCTCGGTGTCATGAGCAGACCGTTATCCATGGCGCTGGGAAGCGAGTACAGTTTAGAGGTGGAAGTATCGAGAACGTTCCCTTTCTCCGAGTCGATCAGACCCTTTCGGAAGCCCTCGGGCAGTCTGATCAGTTTCTTTTTGAGCGTGTCCTTGATGACGGCGGAATCAGGGTCGATATAACCGAGAGTTATCGAATCTTTCAAACTCATCACCTGGTTGGATTGCGGATCCGTGAATTTACCGGTGTTCACGTCCAAATTACCCAACTCGATCGCGTGTCTGAATTCTAACGGTTCTTGTAGGTAGATTACGATAGTTTCGGAATAAATGACGACGCGAGATTTAAGAACGGTGGTCTGAGCTTCGAACACGAGCGTCTTGGTCACGTCTAAGGTTTTATCGGATATGGCGTCGCTCACCGTCTTGAACACGCCCGATTGAACGTCTTTGGTGACGGCTATCTGAGGATCCAACAGTTCGAAATTCATCGCTTCTTCCAGGGTACATTCTCGAGGTTGCGTCGGCGTCTTACCGAGATCCGAAATCGACTGTTTGATCTCCAGCGGTTTCTCCAGGGTCACCAAGAGACCCTTATCGAACGCCGCGTCGTAGTTGTACGTCAGTTTCGATTTAGAGTCTAAAACGCGACCTTTCAACACGTCTATCTTACCCTCTTGTATGGCGCTGGGTACGGATTTGGTACAGTTGTTGTCTATCAGAGCGGTCGTGTACGGATCTATGAGGTTGCGGTTGAAAGCGTCTATCAGATCGTAAAATTCCCCGTTTTTCAGGGGATCCGCGAATTTTCCGGAATCCGGACGGTAAAAACCACACAGGATCGCTTCTTCCATAGTCACAGGCCTGTCGATCGGTACTATCAAACCCTTCTTTTTGGCGTCCGACAGATTCAAGGCGTTTTCGTTGGGGAACACGTATTTGTTGTTTTCGTCGTCTATTATATTAGTTTCTATGGCTTCGGGTAACCGAACATACTTATTCTCCAGGCTGTTTTTAACGATGGAATTCAGAGGATTTATGAACTCGTTGTTGCAAGCTTCCTTGAGGTTGACTTTACGTCCCGAAACCGGATGGCGGAAAACGTTATCTACCGGATCGTAGAAACCCATCTGTATGGCTTCGTACAACCCGAAGTTGCCGTTCTCGATGTCCAAGATCAAACCTTCTTCTAAGGCCTGCGATAACCTGATCTGTCTATCCGTTACGGGATCGTTGAAGGTACCACTTCTCTTATCCACGACTCCCAGTTTACAAGCGTCGGACAAATTCAACAGTCTATTCTGCTTCCTATCGAAATAACAGGGCAACAGAGGGGATATTATGCATTTTCTGATGGCCTCGTGAAGCGTGATCTTTCTGTCGTTGCTAGGATCTATGATTTTCCCGGTACTCTCGTCGTATAAGCCTTGATGTATGGCCCGCTGTATCGAGACGGCCGCTTTGCTATCTATCAATATGCCCAACTCGAAGGCTTTCGGTAGGGTGTACTCCGAACCTTCGCTGGTCGAGAAATCTTTGACGAGCGCCAGGTTACCGTCGACGTAATTCTTGTGGATGGCGTCGATGAGGGAAAGTTTCCTCCATACGCCGGCTCTGGTGTCCTTCACGCTTATCGACTCCGCGTCTATTAGGTTGATCTCGATGGCTTCCATCAAGGTCAGGTAGTTTCCGGTGTGGGGATCTAAGAACAGTCCGGATTTTTCGTCGTATATCCCCTTGAATATAGCCTCGCTCAGAGGTACGGGCGGGGTTACTTCTATCAACAGTCCACGTTCGAAGGCCTCGTTGAAGTCTACCGTCTCGTTTCTGGAACTTATCACGACGCCATCGCTGGTGTCTATGTAACCGTCCACTATAGCTTGATCGAAGGTGACCAGTTCTTCGTCTATGGTGACTAGAGTCGAGGAAGTATCTACGTAGCCTCTGTTGAAAGCGCTTTCGGGTTTCAGACGCTCCTTACTTCTAGGATCGATGAATTTACCAGTAGACGGATCGTAGAACCCTTTGAAAACAGCCTCGGGTAGAGTTATCTGACTGCTGTAAGGTACGATCAACCCGCGATCCTGCGCTTCGTAAAGATTCGACTCTGTGTTTGTAACTGGGTCGATCGCTTGACCTTTGATAGGATCGATCAACCTCAGGGTTATAGCGTCGTTTAAAGTTATTATATCGCCCGATCTCGGGTCTTTTATGGTGAGCACGCTAGGGTTCACCACGCCACCTTCGATGGCCTCGACCAAAGTGACTTTGGCGTTATCGACAACGAATTTTCCGGTCTGCGGATCGTAGACCTTCTGAGCCAGAGTTTCTTGGAGGGACCAGGGTAACACAGTGCTCAAGATGTACCCTTTCAGGTAAGCCTGATCTAAGGACAATAATGGATTTGTGAGTACTCCTTTGGTAGGGTCGATAAGGTTCGTTTGGAAAGCCTCTTTAACCTCAACTATACGCTTCCTTCTATCGTCCTTTATCCTTGTACTAGCCGGGTCGATCAATTTATCTTCTATGGCTTGAAGGAGCGTTATTTCATCGCCAGTGATGGGATTCAAGATTTGTCCGTTGCGTGGTCCGTAGTAATTCATGAGGATGATCTGAAGAAGACTGAAAACTATGGGTTTGGTCTGTATCAAGTTCAATTGTACCGCTTGGTTGAGAGGCATTAACTTGTTGTTCTTGTTATCTTTGAATCTTCCATCTTCGATCAAGTTAATTTTGAGCGCTTCGTTCAAAGGTACGAACGTGTCTGCTTTAACATCTTTAACCTCGCTGATTCTTCCGTCGATTATCTGCCTTTCTATAGCTTCGGCAACCGGGAGTAACTGTTTCGTGAGAGGATCTTTGATTTTGCCACTTTCCTCGTCATACAGTCCTTTATGGACGACTGCTTGGAGGGAAATAGGTCTAGGTAAGGCCAGGACGAAGCCCCGGTGAAAGGCTTCGGGGAAATTCATCGTCTTCTGGGTGGCGGTATTGATCACCAGTCCCCTTCTCGGGTCCACTATGGATCTATCCACGGCTTCGTAGTAAGGTACCAGTTGCATGTTCTTGGGATCTCTGATGGTCACCGATTTCGGGTCGACGATGTTAGAAGTCAAGGCTTTGATCAGAGGTACGCTCTCGTTGCTGTCGTGCAATTTGACCTCGACGTTAACTGGATCGAACTCGTCAGTTTTGGCTATCTCCTCGAGGCTTATCGGTTGGTATTTCGTTTTGGGTTTGTCGTCGACGTGGATGATCCAACGAAGCTTGACAGCCTCGAAGAAGGGAACCCGTTTTCCAGTTTTTGGATCGACCATATGGCCTGTGTTTTTATCGATTAAGGGTCTTCGTAGGGCTTCTTGAAGCGTGATGTATTGGTGAGGTTTCCTCGTGGAATCCTTGACTAATATAGAATCGGGATCGAATAGGTCCAGGTCGTAAATTAAGGTCTCGAACGTGATGTGGGCTCCGTTCAGATCAGTGAAGTGTCTTGATCTCGTGTCGTAATAGCCCAATTCGGCCAAGTATTGGGGCGTTATGCTGCGTGAAATGGTTAGGGTGAACCTGACGGGTTCGTCTAACAAGTTCACTTTATTCTTGGAGATAACTTGTATTTTGTGATTGGGGGTGAGTAGGTTATCATCGATTCCTTCTTGGACGTCGTAATTCAATTCGTCGCCTTGGAAAATGATCTTACATTTCCTGGGGGTTATCTGCTTGGATTCGATTGCTTCTCTAATCGTTGTCTCTGGAGCTATAACCTCTATGTTGGCAAATTCCACTTTTGGTTTTTCCTCGACGTTCACCCTCTCAATGATCTCTTCGATCTTAGCCCGATCCGGTTCGTCAGTAGCTTCAGTTTCTTGGTGTGCAGGCAGTTTGCCGGTTATCGTTATTTCGACTTTGGAAGAATGAGGTGTCGTTTCGGTGGAAGAGGCGGTTGTTATAACCCTAGATTCCGTTGTAGTCACCGTCACCGTTTTGGTCTCCGAGACTTTTTCCTTCTTGCTGGATAACTTCTTGATTCCTTCAACGGCAGATGCTCCGGCCAAACCTACAGCCACCAAAGGTAATGCTACGCCTCCCAAGACGGCGATAAGACCGATCTTCGTCGCTTCCTTGAAATTAACCTTGTTGCCGGATTTATTGTCGACGATCTGTCCGCTCTTGGGATCTATAAGACCTTCTTCCATTGCCTTCTCGATCGTCACCGGTTTTTGCGACTCCACATCGTAAATTATCGAATTGGGATCTATGATTTCTTTTTGGACGGCTTCCTCGAATGTTAGTTTTACGTTAGGATCGCTTGGATCCTTGAAAGAATCCGTTTTTTCGTCGTATATTTGGGTGAAAGCCTCGGCTATGTTCAATTCAGCCGTTTCGGATTGATTTCTTTGTACTTCGTCAGTTACAGGTGTTGCTGAAAGGGTTCCTATCTTCAACGCGTCCTTGATAGGAACTTTTTCTCCCGTTTTAGGATCGAGGAAAGTTCCTGATTTCATGTCTACTAAGCCCTTGTTCAGAGCCTCCGAGAAGGATAGGGTCTTGTCCTTGATTACTGTCGTATTTTCTACCTCGTCTTCTTTCACTATAACTCCTCTGAGTCTGGCCTCTTCCACTGATATTATTTCAAGCGTCTCGAGGTTTTGGACTTCGTTTATGTTCAAGAGCGCATAACCGGCCTGCAGCTCGATGGTTCTAGTCGTCACTCTATGGATAGTATTGTTCGTTTCCGTTATGGTGGTTATCGGTTGGGAACTGTCGAAGTTTACGAAATCCGCTGGATCTTTCATGGTTAATAATCCAGATTCCAGGGCTTCGGATACGGGGATAGTTTCTCCAGTTTTCGAATTTTTGAAAGTACCGTTGTTTTCGTCTATCAGATGGTTCTCTAGGGCGTCGTCGATATTTACACACTCTGGGTCCGTTGGGAAAGGTAGACTCATTATGAAATTGTCTTGGATCGCGTCTTTCAACGGGATCTTCTCATTGGTGAGGGGATGCTTGATCTCCTTCTTTTCCGTGTCGACCAGGCCTCTTTTTAAAGCTACGGGGAATGTCATACCGGCCGGTGGAATGTTTTCGGGACTCTTAGCAATGGACGTATCGAATATATCTTCTTTCACAGCCTGCTGAAGATCCAACTCGCCCTTGGCGGTCTTGACCGTGGATCTATCGTCGTCTATAACTCCACGCTCTAGAGCCTTTCCGAGCGTAATCTTCTCTCCGCCAGTTTCAGTCATTTTACTTAAGGGATCTACGATATCACAGATAATGGCCTCGCTGATGGTCAGACAAGTACCGGTTTCAGGGTGGACGACTCTCTGACTGTCCGGGTCCAACAGGCCCTGTTTGACCAATTCCGGTATCGAGAGGCTTCGATTCAACGGGAAGAGGAGTTCGTTGGAGCCGTCCGGGTCTAAGATACCCCTCTGTATCGCGTCGCCGATGGTCAACTGGTCGCCGCGTTGCGGATCTATGATCTTACCCTTGTTGGGATCGATGTTTTCGGATTCGATCGCCTCCTGCAAGGTTAGATCCTCCCCTTTCGGAGACGTGAAGGTGTCTTTGTCGTTCAATATGGACGCGGTTTCCTCGTCGATGATGCCTCTCTTTTGAGCGTCGTCCGGAGATACCAGTTTCCTCCTGAGTTTTTGCAGAACCACGCGTTTGGCCTCGCGTTCCGGACTGAGAGATTTGGCGCGACCGATCTTGACTTGGTACGTTGGTTCGGTGGTGATCCGAGCTCTGGTTTTGTCCGCTTCGGACATTTCTTCGTCGCTGTCAAATCGGATGGTCGTGGTACTCAGAATTTTTGGTTTGGAGGTTCCTTCAACGACCGATTCCGGTAGTAATTCGGAAGTCATTTCTTTGAGTTTTTCGGGCGTTACCAAACCTTTGTTTAAGGCTTCTTCGCTGGTGTACGTGACTCCGGTCTTGGGATCTTTGATGTAAACGGTCGAAGTGGTCGATAAGGTGCTAGACAGGGTGGAGGAAGATTTGGTCAAGGTTATAGAGTGGTCGGTATCGATTATGGCTCCGTTGGGATCCTTCTTTATCTCCTCCAATTTCTCAGGCGTTATCAATTTCCTCTTCAAGGCTTCGTTCTCGTCGTAAGTGATACCTGTGGTGGCATCTGTGATCTGGATGTTGACGTCGGAAGGCGCGTTCTTAGTCTCCATCATGTCCGATAACTGTTTCTGCGTTACCAAACCTTTTTGTAGCGCGTCTTCAGCTGTATAAACTGCGCCAGTGGTTGGGTCTGTGATGTGGATCACTGTTGAGTTTATTACCCTCTGAGGATAGACTATTGTTGTGTGTGATGTTGTGGTTGATTTGGCTTCCCTGAGTTCTATAGGCGAGGTGTTTGCGTCTTCGATGAAAGCTCGACTCTGTAACTTATTGAAGGTAGTTTCGTCGATAATTCCTTCCTTCAAAGCTTGCTCCATAGGGATCTCTCGTCCCGTTTTAGGATCGGAGATCATTGCTTTAACGATTTTCGTAGCGGCGTATGGAACGGCTGCTATGGCGATCGCTCCGAGTTTCAAAGCGTCCGCCAGTGGGATTTTACGACCGGCCGAGTCACGATAACGTTTCTCTTGGTCGATTATACCCCTTCGTCTGGCCTCTACCATCGATATTTTCTCCCCCGTGGTGAGATCTTCGATGTTTACGTTTTCGGGTGGCACTTCACCCTTCTCGATGGCTTCGAGTAGTTCATCTTCGGTAATATCGATCTGCATCTCCGTTTCGAAAGTTTTCACGGACGAAGGGGAAGAAATTTCGATTTTATCCGGTTTACCCTGGATCTTAGTCACTTGGATCGTTCTCTGGTTGGACGGGACGGTCACGACGGCCGTCTCTAACAAGACGTAACTTTTACCGATCGCTTCCTCCATGGTTATCGGTCTGTTATCGACGTAGTAACGACCCGTACCGTCCAGGATCTTCTTCTCTAAACTCCTGGCCAGACTGATCTTCCTCTTCGTGTTGGGTTCAACCACGACCGCGGAATTCGGATCGATGATCTTGAGCTCTACGCATTCCTGGAAACTGGCCTGCCTGTCGGTGCCGGGGATCACGAACATCCCGGTGACCGGATCGAACAACTTCCTGTTTATGGCGTCGGCCAGCGTCCATCCCTCTTTTGGCAGTTCGTAAACGTGCCTTTCCAAGGCGCTGGTTAGTTTTTGGGACGCCGCGAAGTCTTTGGTTTGGTTTTTCGCGTTGGAATCTCTCGCGGACACCGCGTTATCTGGTATGGAATGTGACGAAGTTATGTTGACGAAAACCTTTTCGGAACTGTCGGAATCGGGCGCCAGAAGACCGTCGCTTATGGCCTGAACGATTGGAATGGCTTCGTTATTTACCGGATTTATGAAAATCTGATTCTCGTTGTCGATGAGGCCCTGTCTGAGGGCCTCGGTGTAGGTGAACTGTTGGTGTTCGATGTTTTTCTTGGTGACCGTCACGTAACGCTGGACTAACCTTAGGGTTATCTTGGTGGAAACGGTGAGATTCAACAGACTATTGAGCATGGCGGCGCCTTCCGGCGTTATCAGATGCTGAGCGATAGCCTCGTTCAAATAGACCACTTTACCCTGTTGCACGTCGACCAGATTACCGTTCTTCGGGTCGATGTAACCGCGAAACACGGCGTCTAACACCGACAACTCGCGACCACCCTCGTAAATCCCTATACCCCTAGTGAGCATCTCGTAAACTTCGGGTTTTACGGACCCCGACCCCACCCCCTCGGAAAACGGTACCAATTTCCCCGTCTTCGGATTGACCAGCAGACTACCCCCGTTCTTCTTGCTGACGAAACCCTTGTTGCTCGCCGCGTTGAAGCTTATATGATCCGACTTGTCCGGCGGTTGAAAACCGTCGACGTCGAATATCGATTTTTTCACGACCGCGATGATGTAACCCCTGTGCACCGCCTCCTTGATCGAGATGTTCTCGTTGGTTACCGAGTTGCGGAAATGACCGTCGGGGGTTATGATGCCCTCGCGTAAGGCGTCGCCGAGTGTCACCAGGTCGTTGGTGCGAAAGTCCAGGATGCACCTGATCTGATCCACGTCCAAGACGCCCCTGGACACGGCTTCCAGGATGGAAAGTTTGGTCTGGTGCAGAGGGGACAGGATTTTACCGGTCTCGTCCACGAGATTATCGTCCACGAGTTCGGATAACGTCTTCGGTTTGACGATGAGTTGACGACGTTTCGCCTCTATAAAAGGGAGTTTCTCGTGGTGTAGAATGTATTTCCCGAGCTTCGGATTGATCAAGCCCTTCTCGATGGCCTCTAAGACGGTCACCTTGGTGTCGCGTACCGGATCCACGATCTCCCTGACGTCGCCGTCGACCACGTTCGTCTTGACGGCCGCGTCGATTTGGTATTTGTTGCCCGTGTTACGATCCACGATCCAACCCGTTTTTTCGTCGACCAGACCCTGATTGACCGCGTCGGAAAGGGACACCGCTCCGGTCTGCAGTTTGACCTCGGTGTGTTGCAGCAGATAGCCCCTCCTGTAGGCCTCCCGCAGATCGATAACCTCCCCGGTTTCGACGGTGTAGGTACCGGCGTTCACGTCCACCCTACCCTCGTCGATAGCCTGGTTTATGGTGGAGGAATTTACCTTTAGTCTCTTCTCCGACGGATCCAGGAAACCCTGTTCCGCCTCGTATATCTGTCGCTGGATGGCTTCCAACAGGGTCAGTTCCCTGTCTTCTTCCACTATGCCGCACGGGTTCTGAAGCCTCGAGGCTATGACCGGATCTATGAGCCCCCTGCCGGCCGCTTCGTCGATGCTTATCTGCGTCCCGTCGGCCGTCAACAATCTGCCGGTTCTGACGTCCAGGATTCTGGATATGATGGCTTCGCGCACGGTCATTATCTCGTTCGTGTGCGGGTTTATGATGCCCTGCACCTCCGATATGCCGTCCACTAGGATGTAGTCGTTGATCTTGTGGTGTCGTTTGAGGGAGGCGTTCGTGGTCCATTTTTGGGGCTCTTGGATTATCTGAGTTCTCGTCGTGTATTTGTCTGGAGGTCTGCCGTTGGTTATTTCGTCTCTCTCGTCTTTTCCGTGGTTTTGGGTTGTGCCGTTTTCTGTCGTCCTCGTCTTGACGTACCTTGGGGAAAATCGGCGGTGATATTAGAGGTTGGTAATGTTGAAAAGGGTGATTTAACTTACTGTTGGCTGTAGTGAGTTGTGGTTGTGTACGTAGATGTTAGCTCACTAGCGCTGCTCATGTGAAATTCTGATCTGAAGGTTCTGAATTGTTGCGGTTGCATCTGCTCAACCAGTCTCTGAAAAAGAACATTTGTTTCAAGAGAAATCATTGGTGTATGGAGATAAGTATTAAGGCTAGATGATTGTTTGAATCATGTGAAACTCACTGAAGAGCGATTTTTCTGAGTAAATAGAGTGTTTGCTGAGGACAAAGTCAGGCATGTCAGAGTTATAAACGGGTTGACTTTCATCCTGCATACTTCCGGGATTAACGAATACCATCTTGACTTTTCGTTGTTTTTATTTTCATCCTTTTAGCGGCAATTATTCGAATAAACAAACCGTAATCCGATAAGAATTTATCAAAGTGATAAACACGACGAATGATCTCATTGCACAGGTTGAAGTTCGAACCAACCAAAATCGAAATTTTGAAACACCTATTTGATTGAAAAGCAGTAAACATCGAAACTAAAAAACTCCGAAAAACGAAGGGAAGTTTGTTAACTTAATTTATTCGAATTCAACGTAATCAATTCATGAACCGTCATCTTTAAGAGGTCAGAAACGTCGACAACAAGTTGTCCTTACACAATATCGGAAGATAAATTGCATAAAACTGCTTTAATTTATGCGTTTTCAATCGAAATACCCTTCGAATCAAATTGCTGGGACTGAATGCGAAACAAGAAGCAATTTAATTTCGTACTTCACGAAGTTCAAACTGAAGATTACCTTTTCTATTGTTTGCTACCGATTGACCCAAATCCGTACACGCAATACGTGCGTTGGATATTGACGAACAAAACTCATCTCCATAGAGATGGCATCCAGTGAAAAAATTGTGGTTACAACCAATCAGGCTCAAACGCGAGTGCATTGTCATTATTTTCAAACGTTTAATTTTCGAATTTTGGTCTAGAAACGATTGGATTGTGTTCATTGATAAGGAAATCATGATCGAAATCAATTATAGCTATAAACACTCCAATTTTCAAAGGAAAACAAAGACGTGTAATTTTGAAGGTATTCAGAGAGTTATTAAAGTGTTTAAATGCGCTAGTAAAGTGCGTTAAATGGCAAAATCAACTGGATATTCGATAAAATACTGAATGGAACTGAACACTCAGCGAGTAGTTAAAATGTACCGATACGAAATTTTGTTTTTTGTTTTGTTTGAATGAAAACAGCTTTATATTTGAGCCATAAGGATATTAAAACCGATGAAAATCTTATGATTTTGTTAATTATGAGACGAAACATGACATGAAACGGATACAATAGAGCAGAGTTAGAAATTAAATTAGAGGTTTTAAATACGACTAAAAATAAAACGGCTTCGGATATTTAAAGACTGTATATTTGTTAATCATTCCTTGGGAATTATCGATGTTTTCTAAACAGACGCGTAACGTGGATATCCAGACGATACAATCAGTTACAATCGGATATAGTTAAGACATTCGATTACTGAACTTCTCGAGAATGTAAAACAGAGAAATCGTAAGTAAGAGTAATTTTAATCTCGAAGATTATTTGGAAAATTTCAGACTCGAGATAACAAAAGGGGCTGAGTTCCCCTGAAGATTTCTGCCGGTTTTGTGGTCGAAACGTCGGGTAAAATATCGAATTTCTCTGAAAATTTTCGAACTGATTTTCAGCCAGTGAAATCAGTAGATATGAATAAGAAGAAACGTTCGAATATCCTCAAAAACGAGAAAAGGATTTTCAATACGTAATACTTGAGAATTGAGATTTTAAGGCTTAATAAAGGGCACACAAGTTTCCAAATAATATTATTTCGAAAAGAAAATCATTTGGCAATTGGATTGAGAAATCAAACCCAGAAAAACCGCAATATCCCGACCCCAACCTACCCCTCGTCGATCAGCTGTTTGCCGCACCCGTCAAAAAAAAAATTGTACGAACCCAAGGCACGTCCTCCAGCTCGTGCTCGAAATCGTAATCCGTATCATCCATGTCGGCACACACACACTCTAAATTCGTCTTTTATTTCACGACACAAACCTATCACAATCTATAAAGGCACAAATCTGAGTGTCGACCGTAAAAAAAATATTCGACGTCATGCCAGTCCGCCCGTATGGTCCTTCGCGTGTGCTAGATCCGCAGCCGGCGCGTTCTGTCTGATTCGGCGCTGTCTCCCGATCGCGGACTGATCGAAACTGAACGGAAAAGTCCGTGAAAATTACGATATTTACCTACGACGCGACGGCGGCGCGCGATGACAGATCGACCGAGAAATTTGTCAATATTTATAAAAATAAAAAAATTGACGATAAAAGAGGGACGAGCGCGGCTGTGCCAATGAAAATAGAGCCCGTTTGTGTCATCGGCGTCGTCTACCGGATGCTGCTGCTATTCCGTTCAAGTTCAAGATGTTCGACGGATTGCGGAATGGATTTTCGCCGGAGATTTTTCGAGGTCGAGGAGTTTGAACGACGTTTTTGAAGGTCCCCAGATAACGGATTCATTTCGATCAGTAAAAAGAAACATCTTTTCTACACTTGTGAGTTTCGACCTATTCATTTCGTTGTTATCTACTTGTTAGTTTCTTTTATTATTTGCGAAAAAGTGAATTTTTCCAGCACTGATACAGGAAAGGGTTTTGCCTTCAAGCGTGCTGTGTATAGAGTCATTCGGGGCAACTGTGCGCACTTTTGCCTTTCAAGCCATACCCTGTTTCAAATGTTGAAGCTAGGAAAATTAAAACATATTCATAAGATAGAGAATTTTCTAATCTATAAGAAAACATCAAAAAGCAAACAAACAAAAACGTTTTCTTTCCGCAAAAAAGAATTTAATAGAGAAAGTCGGAGTGCGTTCACATGCCCCGTATTGCGGGTAAGTGTGCGCACCCTCACGGGGTAAGTGAACGAAGTGCTTAGTGAACCACACAATCAAAACAAATTACAAAATAATGTCATCAAAATGTTACAATATTAAAGAAATGCTGTTTATTGTCAATACAGAAGCGCCTCTTTACAAGCACTGCATTATTGTTCGTGCCACAATTCTTGGTGAACACAACACTTGATACATTCCCCTGTTGGTGGCTCTTCATATTTTTCTGAACAAATATGATAATATTGTTCGAGTCTTAACCAAGAAAATCAACAATGTCATAATTTATTCCTCAGTGAGCTAATGCCCATATAATGAATCTATGCGCACACTTAACCGCGCACACTTTCCCCAGTAAGCCAAAATTTGAATTGACGTTCTTATAGAGTTGAGCAGCTAAGAGAACCTAAAATTTTTTATTATATATTTAGATTAATATGCCCATGATCGAATGAAATATTGTTTAACATTGAGGGACTCGGAACTCGGACCTGGCAGCATGTGCAGAGAGCTAAAAATTAACAAGAAAACTAGTGAATTTGATTGATTGCAAATAAAAAGTTAAAGAAACGTGGCACGGCGCATTCCTATGAAAAACTAATATGGCGATTCTGCTCCCTTGCTTCACCCAAATGAACCCCTCTTTCATACATTGCATAGTCAAGATATACGCACTGCGCACACTTACCCACTGCGCTCAGTTACCCCGAATGACTCTATACATTGAATTTTCACTCATTTATTCTGCAATTTCGAAGGTAAATCTGATGCACTGATTGTTTTCGAAAAATAAAGAAATTACTTCAATTCTTTCTGCCAATTAATGAACTATAATATTTTTGATTCAATTGTAAAATTAAATATGCTGAACTCTGAATTAAGGTATCATTAACCTCATATTCCCTATTCAAAATGAAAGAGTTTGGGTTGTAACACTAAGGGTTGAAGTGGTGCAGATTTGTATTTGATTCTAGAAGTTTTCTGCCTTGAATCTAAAATCGTCTTGTTCGAGCGTTTCTATAGAGGGTGAGTCGTTGACTCGTACAAATATTTTAACAGTAGATTCTTGAGATGAAAAGGAACACTTTTTTCCTCTACCATTTTTTTCCGAATCGGCTCGGTTGAAAAGATACAGGCTGTTGAAAAACCATGAAAAATGTTATTTTTAGTTCTATCTCACGGACGGTTTTATCGAATGAAATGAATTTCAGAATATAGTTTTTCATTTATTCCATGAATCTTTTACGAGCACAAGATTATCACCCACGTCTTTCAGTTTTCTTATTATGACCATGAAGTACCATGAAACTGCCAAAAATTTGAAGGAACCAAGTATTGCAACTAAGTTGGATGCTATCTATGGAATATTTGAACATTTTGTAAAATTTAAGTATTCTTTATATTTCCTCGTATAATGCCTCGTTATCGAGTAATTTGATGATGTTTAAAAGATCCACAGAGGTGTAATGTCACAGGTGTAGCTAGTTATTCCAAAGATAATTTTGTTTTTTATGGGTAGCACAGTTCATTATAAAAACTGAAAATGGCTATATCTTTTCATCAGAGTCGAAACGGAAAAAATGGCATAGTAAAAAAGTGTTTCATTTGACATCGAGAATCTACTGTTAAAATATTGGTACGAGTCAAATACTCGTTCTGTGTCACTCGCTGTTTTCAATGGCCCACTCTGTATACAAACGAACTGAAACAAACACGATGACGATGATAAATTTTTTTCGTTCTATATCGGCCCAAATGGCCTCGGCGGCCAAGGTTGTATGGCACGTATAAGTGCCCCTATGAAAATAAGTATCGTCCACTTCCATATCTTTCGATTCTGACGACAGAAATTCATTATTCATGGTTCAACAGCGCTATCAAGCATGAGCATCAGCTTCATTCGAAGTATATTAAGGCTCAATTATCTCTCCAGACACAAAACAGTCACACGTTGTCGTCAGAGCGGCTTTGCTGTTAATCTTGTCAGACCAAAACCTGGCAATTCTGCTCCTGTTGAAGGTTCAATCTAATCTGAGCCTTCACAACTAATTCCTCATGGAAAATCCTGCTCTTTAGGCTAAGTTCATCATCAAGATTTCGGGTCACATTTTTCTTCCACCTTGTTCATACTGACGCAAACTTTCTCCTAACCGTCATACCCTAAAACCTTGAAGACCGTCATCACAACTCACCCAAACCTAACCTTAATCCACGCAGAAATATATGGGCGAAAAAAAAATTTCAACACCACCGGTCGAATTCGGCGAATCCTCCAATCCTTGCGACGTCGATTTTAAAATTCCAACCGCCCATCGTCTTCCTTGGGCGACCACGCGACCTCGAGCCTTACACCAATGGGTCAAGTTTGTTTGGTTCGGTTTCCAGCAAGTGTATCGCATGGCGCAATCGAACAATCATGTTTCATTCATTTTTCAAGCAAGGCGGTCGTAATTTACTTTTATATAGGAGTGACGTAAACCGCTTCAATTCGAGGAGAGAATATGATTGAATAATATCAGCGTTTGAGCACCTCGGAATAAGGAGTCTATTTTAAGGAATGACAGGCGGTAGTGCGATACCACGGGTCGAGTTCATCGTAAATTTATCAATGATTTTTCGCGGCTTGAGATTGTTCGACGATGACCGAACTGCCAAGTTATGAGAACATCGCAGGTGTTTGAAATGAAAATGTGGCGAATTGTTCTTTGGTAAAAACAGCTGCTTCATCTAACGAACGACATCTTGAAAAAAATGTATCCGCTGTTTACGTTGTTCAACTGGTTGCCAAATTTGAAGCTACTGATTCAGTCGGAAACAAAAAGAAGCTGCATGAAAAAGACGAAGCGAGGGACGTGGTTATCTTAGGTCATGTAGCAATGGATCTGACCTTTAGTACCAGGAAATTTGGCATAACGCCATTTATCTCTCCTGCAAGTATTGGAGAATGCAGAAGACCATCAAACGATCATTGTCCAACAAGATGGCGCAACACCCCTTTTAGTTCAAACACAGCCTTCTAAAGGAATAGGCTATAGACGGCTGTGGTTCAATCAGTGCGTCAGTTTTTAGATGAAAATTCTCGTCAAGCCTGTATTGGAAGGAGACATATTGAGTGGCCACCCAGATCACTTGATCTGGTTCCACTGGACATTTTTCTATGGGGTCACCGGATATCCAAGATTCACGCTACCCAGCCTGAGTCACTGGATGATTTGCGAACTAGGATCATTGATGGATGGCGTTCAACATCAATGGATAAAATGAAAAGAATAACAAGAGGATCCAAACTAAACCCTTCGCAAAATATTAAACTGAACAAGACCCAGCATCAGTAGAAAAAAAGAGTAATTATTTTCTGTTGGAGCTTGAAAATGGAAGAGGGGTTCGTAGGTACAATACCAAATTCCATTGAAACACGCTTGAGTAATGCCTGAAACTGGGCAAATTCGTATCTCAATATAGCATGTACGAATAAACTAGTTTATTAATTGAGAAATTCGAATTTGTTCACATCTGTAACGTCGTCGCAACATTAATAATAAAGGCCACACTCATATTTCCAAGTAGAAATAATTATACTGAATTAGCTAACAACAGTCCATTACATGCTCGTAACAACAATTCAGATTGGATAACAGGCTGCACTTTGCGGTGTATTTGAAATTGAAATATCCCTCCAGTACCTACATACTTACGTACGTTAAAAATAGTTATTTATCGCATTCAATTACAATTTCTGGTATATTGTTCTGAAAACCGATAAAAACAACCCGTCTCCGCATATAAGGCAGTAGCAAGTGGGATTCTGTGGTCGAATAACCTACGACATCACCCACGCCATCATCTGAATGAGACCTCGCCTGATTTAGAAAGGAACGTAGTCAGAATGCATCGAACGTTCTTTATTTAGAATAAAATCGATAGTTAACACTTCGCTCGAGTGGCAATAATAAGGCAATTAGAAAAAAAACGACATGTCACTCACGAAATTAGCCATGAGTAAGTTATACATCATAAAATGATCACAGGTATGAGTTTCCGAATAGAATCAAAAACCGTCTCCTTGAAACAACAATAATGAGAAAAATTGATGATAGAGTTGGAATTATGAGAATTCCAAAGTTATGTTGTACGAGTATTCATGAGCGATCCTCGGAATTTGCCAGAAAAGGTCATTTAAGTGACATCATAGCCCAAATGGGACGTATGAAATGAAAACAAACACTGCGTCATTCTGAAGAGTTATCATCTCCTGGAAACATACAGTTGAACCGACGTAACTGCAGAAAATATCAAAATAATCGAGTACAAAGTGTAAACCATGGTTTCGCATATTTGAAATTCTGCAAAAATCATCACAGATCGGAAAGTGATGCACAATCCGAAGAAGCAACTCTTCTAGTAATAATTCTGAGAACTACAGCGATCTCGAAGCAACCGTTCGGTCTTGACGAATTTTTAACTGACCCCATCTTTTTGGAAATTTTTCGAAGGTCACCTTTCGAGTAGTTTATCTCTCAATAAAAGTAGCCCTAGATAGAAATGTGATACATATTCTCGAAGAGCAACTCTTCTAGTAATAAATCTGAGAATTTAATCCATCTCGGCGCAACCGTTCGGTCTTGACGAATTTTTAACTGAACCCAGCTTTTTCAGGATTTTCCAAGGTCAGCTTTCGAGTAGTTTATCTCTCAATAAAAGTAACCGTAGATGGAAATGTGATAGATACTCTGAAAAATCAACTCTTCTAGTAATAAATCTGAGAATATCATCCATCTCGGCGCAACCCTTCGGTCTTGACGAATTTTTAACTGAACCCAACTTTTTCAGGATTTTCCAAGGCCAGCTTTCGAGTCGTTTATCTGTCAATAAAAGTAACCGTAGATGGAATTGTGATACATATTCTGAAAGAGCAACTCTTCTTGTGATAAATCTGAGAATTTCACCCATCTCGGCGAAACCGTTCGGTCTTGACGAATTTTTAACTGACCCCATCTTTAGGGGTTAACTTTTGAGTCGCGTATCTTCCAGGAAAATCATCGTAGATCTAAATGTGATGAAGTGTTGTTTTTCTAACGATTCTGAGGCGAGCTAGTGAAACTAAAACTAAATAAGACAGCGATAAGAAACTCACCAACGTGACAATATCACCGGGACACCTGGCCGCTATCTCTTTCATCCTCCCGTAAAGTTGATCGACCAAGTACTGGTACCTCGCGTTCAGCTCGTCCAACTCCTGGGCGATCTGGTCCGCTCCGCCGACAGCCTTGGATTTCTGATTCCTGAAGACGTCGTTGACGTCCAACGAGGGCTGGTCTTCCAGGAGACCCTCCCGGAACTTCTGCAGTCCCTTGCTCCATATCTAGTGTTACGGTTAGAGAGAGGTTAGGGGTCAATTGTTAGTTCAGTAAGTGCCTTTGTAAGATCGATTATAAAACGTGAAAGCCTCGTGGGAGTCCCCTTCCGCGGAAGGGGGAAAATACCTCGAAACTTATGTGTGGAAAAGATTAATTTCGATGAATTCGATAAATATACAAGGGTGTTTTCGTGTTGTTGTGCCAAAAATTAGTCGACCTTAACCAGGAGTGGAAATCTACATGTGTGTTTTCTACAGATAAGTTTCGGAGGTGGGGTGGGCGAGATAATTTCAATTCGAATTATATCTGCACTAAAAGAAAGAGAACAGTTTCAAAATTCAAATTCTTCAAGTTGGAAATGAGAGGAGACAGATATCAGAACAAAGGCACCAAGGAGATAAGCGATGGAAACGTAAAGACCCATACACCAAGGAAGGAAAAATATGAGCGGAAAAAAAGAATCATTTGAAGAAAATAAAGAAAAGAATAAAAAAAATGATAAATGTGAAAAAAAAAATGATATGCTATGATTGAAATTAAGTGAATTTTATTCATCAATCATTATTTATTTCGAATTCTCCATATAACAGAATAAACAAATGCAGAAAATATTTAGAGCTCACTATTATTATTATTATTATTAATAAATAAAAAGAGTAGAGGTTTTCACCCATAAACTCAAAATTACAAAGTGAAAAAAAATATATTTGGTCTTAATACACGGTGTTTCACCATAAACTCGACAAATATATTATAACATAGTGGTGTATATGATATCAGGAAAAATATTTTTGCCTTATCATACGCAGGGTGTATTAACAGTGCTCGATAACTCTTCTAGGAGAATAATTCCAACTTTTTCGGAGTCGACTAAAATTTTTTTTGACTTTATAGGGTGTTCCGATAATACCATGCTTTTTCAACAGAGATTGCAAAGTTTTACATCATATTCTACATCTACATGAAATTCTGATTTCAAAATACCCCAATTATCATAATTATATATGTGTTTTGACATATGTCACTTTTTCCAACAAATTTCACACATATCCATAGATAATGAAAATTGGGGTATTTATAAATTAGAATTCTATGTAGATTCAGAATATGCTGTGAAAATTCCGAAAAAGCCGGGTGGTAACGGATCATCCTGTAAACTCAAAAATAATTTGAGCTTATGCTCTAATTAGAGTCGGTTTCGCCAAAATTTGAATCATTTTCGTAGTTCAAATTTCAAAGAGTTATCGACCGATCGTGCATTATTGTCTCACCCTGTATATGGTATATGGAGAAAATTTTTCTTCCACTATCATCTTCATGACTATACATGGTGTTTCAAAAGTGAGGCTTATCTTTGACAGAAAGTAACAAAATTTGCCTATATAAAAAATCAAGATGGCGGAAATACAACCCCTAGAATTTCGACAAAATTTCATTAAATTTCAAGCAGGGACCTGTGAGAGGCGACAACGACATCGGAAAAACGAAACAAAACATAAACATATGGCTGGACAATGAATGGTGCAGTGCATCCGAGTCTATCTGATTAGTTGCATCAGTTCACTTAAAAAAATGCGATTTGAGGTGAAAACAGAGTAGAAAATTCAGACGAATTCAATTTTTCTGTACTTATGTCCTGAGTCTTTAAGTACTATAGAAATCAGCCTTTTCATAAATTCGTTGAAGTTATTGAATGATGAGAAAAATTCAGAAATCTTATTTTTTTTCCCGTTGCTTTGCTAAAATCGTATATAAATCGTGTATAGATGATTTTCTGCGAAATGCTTTATTTTATTAGAAAAAGCTTCACCTGCAAATAAACCCTGCATATGTTTATTCAGTATATGGTGAAAAATTCTGTAAATATACTGAGAGTGAAAAATTTCAAGACAAAAAAAATTTGAAGAAAAAAGCTTTGTTGATCCAATAGCCAACGCATATGTGAATTTTTCAGAAGAATTTCAAATGATTCGGAAAATATCCCTCAAAAACCATCACCACAAGAGCAGGAACAATTTTATACAGAGCAGCGGAAGGAGTAGTTCAAATGAACCACTACTAGATAGGTCTAGGAGGATAGCAGAGATGGAGGTTTCAAGCCGATAAAGTAATAAGAACACATCCACTCTACCATTCACACAAATCTAACCTAAACTCATCTCAAAAAATATACTCAATAAATTAAAGATACCGAAATTGTTATTTACCTTTCCTTCTCTGATATATCTACCACCGTTAACGTTAACTTGTTCGATTATCGGTGCTCTTTCTACAACGCTGTTGAGTAAGTTCTGAAACAAGATTATTCATGGTACATGTGCAGTTTACATCTTGTTGTGCAGTTAAAATGTTTGTTACTCTTTATTTTCGTTAGTGTTTTTTATCACAACTTAATTTTTATTTCATTCATTTATTTATGTTGTTCAGTTCAGTAATAAGGGTATCAAGTTACCTTGGTCGATTCCAAATTGTCCTTGGCCCGCTCCTTGAGAGGCTGCAGATTTTCCAGTCTCCCGTACTGCTCATCCAGCCAGGAATCCTCACCGGCCTTAGCAGTCTTGTAGTTCTTCAACAGATTGTAGGCCTGTTCGCAGCCCCTCAAACGATCGGCGAGCTGGGTGCAGACGTTGCCCCATCTACTGTTCAGTTTCTGCACCTCCTTGTCCAGCCTCTCGACGTCCGCGTGCGGACCCCTCTGGTTCGGCCTGGACTTCTCCGTCAACCTCTTGGTGTTGTCGAAATCGTCGTTTAGCTGATCCATCGCGATCTGCTGCTGCCCGACTGCGGACTGGAGCTTCAATAGGTCGTCGTGAACGCCCTCCAGACCCTTGGCGGTGCCGGGCAGTTCCTCGAACATGGCCAGCTTGGTCTCGAACTCGGATATGACCAGGGAGGAGTCTTCCATGCCGACCAGGACGATCTCTATGCATTTCAAACGTTCGATGTACAGGTTGCTGGTGTTCCAGATGTACTTCCACTTGTCGAGCACCTTCTCGAGGTCTTTCTTGTGCTGCGGCGTCTTCAGGGTGATGCTTCGGAAGGTATCTTTGCACTGTTCGATCTCCGGTTCGACGTTCTGCAACCTGGACTCGAATTCCTTGTGTTCCAACACCAGATGTTGTAACGTGTCTAGGTCTCTGGGTAGGGGGGAGAGTACCCTTTGATTGATGATCCTCTCGAATTCGTCCAGGGATATCTGGAGGGATGCTATCTGGTTGTTGAAGACCCTGGTCTGGTTTTTGCTCTCCTCTGAAACATTAATTTTAGGAAACATCGAACTATATTGAATTGAAAAAATTATTCACCTTCGGCTCTGGCCCTCTTTTCAAACTCATCGAACAGCCTGTTGACTTCGTCCATCTCCCTTCTCAATCTTCGTAACTGAGGATCGGATGGATCTCCTTCGGCCATCAGCTTGTCGGCGTCTTCGTTCAACGCTTTCCTTATGGCGTTTCTCTGTTCTGCTCCAATCGCGATGAACTGGAAATGAAAGGGAAATGAGTAAAATTTTAAACAGTTGATGTAATTTCGACTAACCTGTGGTAGGTCCCAACCCTTGACGACCTTGATGGTAGCGAAAATCATGTTCTGTCGCATCCTCAACTGTTTCTTCTGCCACAAGGAGATGGATCTATCGTACTGTCTCCTGAGACGATCTGCAGCATCCAATGCTTCTTTGTCCGGAGGAGGAATGACGAAGCAGACACCTGGTACTTGACACTCGACCCCTTTATCGTTGTGCACTCTCCATTTCAGTCGACCGGAATTGTCCAAGAGGGTGCACTCTTTGTTCTTTTCAATTGCAAACTGAAAAAAAAAGGATTAATTTCCCAACACTTTTATGTCACACGTGACTTACATTGTTTTGTTTGTAATTGCAGATGGCGGTAACGGTTAGAGGCCTCGTGACCGGTTGCCTTCTCTGTTTCAAAGGCACTATTTCTTGAGCCCTGGCCGTCAAGGCTTGAACTTGGTCGCCGAAAGTGTTCAGCTCGTCCCTCAGGGCTTGCATTCCCTGAAGCAGTCGCTCTCCGGCGTCTAAGCTGAAGTCTCCCTGACTGAACTCGGTGTTCATGATCTCGTCTTTTCTGAAATTCCGAGAAACGTTAGGTTTCGAACCGATCTGTCGATTTTGCAGGTACCACTCACTCTTTCAGCCATTCCTCGGCCGTGGAAACATCTTGGAAGAATTGCTGGTACTGCCTCGTGTTCTGGAGGTGCGTCTCCAGGCAATGGGTGAGCTGTAGGAGCCACGCCCATTGCGCTTGCATCCCCGCCATGTAGGCTTCTATCGCCTTGGATCCCGGATGATTCTGGAGGACCAGAATCTCGCCCCTTTCTTGGACGGCGCTCAGTTGAATTTCTCGTTTTTCGAACTCGCTCATCAGACGCTGTAAGGAAGCGAGATGTGAAAATCTGAGTTGAACAAACAGAAATTTCGCGATTTTTGGGATGTCTTGTCTCTCAGTACACTAAACCAGAGAGGTATAGCTAGAACTTCCATAGAAAAGATTTCCATCGCTATAGTCAACCCATAAGCCTAGAAGAAGTGGAGAACAGCACACAAAGCTAAAAACCTTGTTTATTACCTTATAACCAGATCCGTACAAGTCCTTTTTGAGCATAAATAAAAACATCGTAATCAGTATACGAAACTAAAGATATCAAACAAACTGAAACATCGTGAAACAACATAAAGGACGAACGAAGAAACAAATAGTGTTCAAGCTCACCTCGAAATGTTTCTCGATCGAATTCACGTTCATCTTAGTGTCGCTCCAATCCCTGGTGATCTCCTCTTCTTCCTTCTCGTTGAGCCATTGCAACTCCTTGGTGGCGGACTGGATGAAGTCGAGCAGCGTTTCTAGATCGTTCATTCTGCCGGTGGAGAACGACAACAGTTCCGCGTAGATCTTCTGCAGCTGTCCCAGATGCTGATTGTACAGCGTCAGTTCCTCCCCTGCGAAATAGGACCTCGCCTTCACGCAAGACTCCACTTTGGAGTGGAACTGATCTATCTGTCTGTGTTCTTTCTGGTGGAGGTCGCGTTCGGTCTGGACGGACGGGAGGTCGTTTCCGTAGTCGGCCTTTTTCAGTTGTTTCTGGAAGAGTAAGAAGTGCGTATAAGGATGAGCAATGGATGGTGGACGTATAAAACTCACCAGTTTCTTCTTGCACCACTCGATGTGCTCCTGTAGGGTAACGAAGTGCGGGTTCGTGTCCACGTTCCTGGTCTCCTGAACGGTGCGCACGTGCTTGGTGATGGTCCTCTCCTCCACGGGAAAGCTGAGATTGGCCAGCGGTTGCAGTATCTTGTTGTGCAACAGACGCCTGATGTTCACCCATTTCTCGTGCAGCTTGTTGACGCGTTTGTCCAGATCGCCGGCCTGGGAGTAACGCCCGTTTCGCAGCGTGTTCACGTCCGTCTTCAGGGACTGGATGTTCTGTTCGGTGATGGCGAGGTCCTGGTCCAGCTGATCGGCGATCTTCTTCGCCTCAAGGGGATGCAGCCGTTCGATCCTACGCGACTCGACGTCGATGCTGTGCTCGATCGAGTCCAGGGCCGAGTCGGTCTGTTTTATTTCTCTGCAAAAAAAATATTGTTCGATGAATCAACCTGGCATCTTCCTAAATCAGTCTATTCACCTGTGTACTTTCTCAGCAAGCCTCTGCAGCTTCTCCAACCTCTTGATCTCCTCCATGATGAACCTATCCCTGTCTTGATAGGCGACCATCAGCTTCTGCCAGCTCCTGTCGATGCTGTCTATCCTCAGCTCCGGCTCGACGTCCACCTCCCCGATCGACTTGAAGTACTTCTCCAGGTCCCTGTACATCTGACTGAGGTAGTTCTTGTCCCTCTGTCTGGGCGGAATCTCGTCGGTCCTGAACCTGTTGGATTCGGTGGCCAGCTTCTTCATCTCGATCAGGGTGGCGGGGAACGACCTGTCCTGCATCAGGCTGTACTTCTCCCTTATCCATATGTGGAGGGAGGAGGCCAGTTCTCGGTATTCTTGCACCCTCTGTTGGGCCAGCGAGTCGAACAGGGGGTGTATGGCCGGCGGTTCGGGGAAGACCTCGTGCAGGGAGGATATGTAGGTGATGAGTGACTTCTCATCCGGTTCATGAGTGTCAACATCTGGAAGGAAGGGTTGGAATTGGAATTTGTGTTGCGAAAGAATGAAAGTCCTAGTATATTGCATGAAATCACGAACTGAGTATAAACTACTTGTTGATTTTCAATGGTTTTGATTGAAATTTATACTCAGACTCCAACAGAAAAACTGTCAAGGCTTTTTCGAATCTACCAAAAAAGCTACCAATGAATCATGAATCGAATATGTACTAAGAGTTATGGAAATTCTTCACAGGTAATTTACTTTTTCATTATACCTGCTAATAATCACTGAAATGGTAATAGCAATAGCTATTCGAATCGTCGTCAATAGACAGTTTAATAACATATTCAACACCTGCTACGTAGAAGAGAGATTGAGACGAATACCTAATTTTATGAGTCATTTATTGTCCTTAAACGATTCGATCATTATTTCTGTACACAATGGCCTACTGTTCTTTTAACGACACAAGGAAAATAATCAGTGGGGTCGATTCTGCAGGAATCCAACTAAGCAATATACAGGGTGGGGAAATTGCGTCGTCTACTGAGGAGATCTCGAAAACGACGATTTCGAAAAGTTCTCATAACTTTTTTGTCTTTGAAGTTACCGATCTGAAACTTGAACCTTCTACAGGCACTTTTTTACGAAGAATCCACCCACAAGCTCAAAATATTTTTTCACTAGGCGAACTTCCAATTTTTTTAATGCAAACTTGTATTGAATTTGTTAATTTTGAATTGGAAAAAACCCTTAGTCAGTAGATTCTTCGTGCTTAAGAAGGTTCGAGTTTCAGATCTGTAACTTCAGAGACAAAAAAGTTACGAGATCTTTTCGAAATCGTCAAAATCTCAATTTTTGTTTATAACTCAAAATCTAGAAATGATAGGCCGGTTTTGTTTGCAGATTTGAATTAGTCAGGAAAGAGGAGCTCGAGAATGTATTATCCGTTTCCTTCTAGCTGCTATAGTTCTTGAAATCGCCTCAGTAGACAACGAATTTTGCCCACCCTGTACTTAATGGTCTCTGGATTGTTGCGTTGTTGTTCGCCGATAAAAATAAAAGTTAGTCTTGATCTATTTTCAGATCGAAAATTATACAGTCTTCACCAGGAAAACCTTACGTGTTCTTTTCAGATAAGTAACAGTTATTGTTACAGTTGTTTGCTCTCAGATCCATGGAGGTGTAAATAAAACAGATTTGCATACATTGTACATGCAAATGGTAAACACCCTAGCCATGAATATTTCTTGCACGAGTTAAATGTTGAGCAGTTTGAAAGATAACATCTGAATGATCCCAACGGCTGCATGAAGTACAGAACGCCCTAGATATTTACAGAAAGAGTGCATGACTTATCCAGGATGTCTCGAAATTAATGAAAAAAAATTTAGTCAAACATTCTCGAACAAAAATAGGATATCCTCTTTTTGATTTTTGCTGAAAGTCCCCTGATTTTCTACCATAAAAATATTCTTTTCTTTCCATCTAAGAATCCAGTCATAAAAATCACAATGACATGTGTTTTATGATATGCGAAAGTGTTTGTGATTTTCCCATGACACTCTATATTCTTTAGAAAAATCTAAAAATGCACCTTGATTGATTCATGAGGGTATACCAACTCCATGTTCCATAATATAAAAATCAAAGAAGTATAAGATAATCGGGGATGAACCTAGCTCCCAAAACGACCATCACAATTTTTTTTAGGCTAGATCTGTTTCATCTCTCACTCACCTTCTGGATCGAGCAGCCTGGTGACGCCGTACTCTTTCTCGACGACGTAGAAGGCCGTCTCCATACGTTCCCTGGCCCTCTGGTTCTTGACCGTCCTCCAGTCGATGAGGTCCGGTCTGTTCCTGTGCACGATGGCGCTGAACGCCATGCCGTCCCTCCAGGACTTGGAGAAGTCGGTTATGTGGACGCCGGGGTATTTGTGGACGGTGCGTTTGGCCCACCTGAGGAGGTAGTCCTTGGCCGAAACGTTGGGTTCTTGACCGACGACTATGTCGGATATCTGCAAGAAAAACGGAAACCGTAAAAATCAAGTCGTCGAGTTGTATATGGTAGTTTGTGTTCACTTTGAGCAAACTACAGTTCTTTTTTCGATTTTATCTTGGAATGACCGGATGCGCCAAAGATTAAGGTGATATTTGTGGCTGAATTTTTTCTTCCTTGAAGATAAAAAGGCCAGTTTAATCAAATTATCGTATTTGTGAATTTCTTATAAAAGGGATTATGTTTTATTTTTATTTTTTCTCTCGTAGGAATTACTTGTGGATATTGATAAGCAAATATACTTTGTGGATGCTCATCTTACCGATAGAAACTTATAGATTTTTCATAGATGTGAAACGCTGAGTGAGCATTAGCAAGAGATCTTTAAAAATGCAATTTTCCATTTGGTATACTCCGATGGCATCGTATACAGTTAACGGTATGAGGAAGTCATAGATGTGATCAATACAAAATCGAATACTTCTAGGCAAATAGGTAATAAATGCACGGTTGTTTGCATAATTTATTGCTTATAACATTCCTAATGATGGAATGTTTCCTTTTAGCAAAACGATCAGAATTTCGATCCGAAATTTATTGAGGAAGACTGTACTGCTTTTTTCTGTAGACGAATGAAACAGCTATTCCCTTTTTGTCATATCCCGAACATTACTCTGTGTTTCTTCTCAGTAGAATTTATCTGGTGAGATCGTGAGAAGGCTGGTATATAAAAAAGTTGTTTAAAGTTCGATATAGCGAAGGAACGTGATAGGATAAAGATCAGAGGTAAAAATACACTCCTGAACCAAGAAACCTTTCTCCCAACTCGCGAATACTTTCTTGTCATTTTGGAGGATGAGAATTGTAATTTGATCAACGATCAAAACCGTATCCCATCGATACAGCGGCATGGTGAAATGAGAATATAAAAACGCATTTTAATATGGACAACATCTCATATCGGAATCTTGCAAATCTTACCGGGCATATATGGCAACATCAAAGAGACGTTCGATTATTATTAATTAGTCATTATACATTCCCGAGATCGATATTTACCGAACAAGTTTTGCCTCATTCACCCAATTATCGACAATGAGTTGCATTCGACTTCCTCATCTCGAAGATTCGATAAATTGGATCAAATCAGCCGGTCTTACAGTTACGCCCAGTTCAAGAAGCGTAGGAAGACAAGCTCTATATACGGTTTCCTTTAATCCCATCGCCGCAACGTAACCACTTTTTCCAAGTGTTGAACGAACGAGGATGAAACCTATACTGTGCTTCCCCTTTCTTAACTCAACACCACGTGACAAAACTGCAGTTTTAGGATTAATTCTTGAGCCCTTACTTTAGATATGGACAGAGTTCATTGATGGTTTGATGAATAGAACAAATCTGACCAATTTTTTTCGGAGGAAGTATAATACGAGAATATATGAAAAATTCTTAGCCTACTATAGAACCAAACGGGATTTCAATGTCAAAATATTTTATTACTCAACATATCCTCCTCTTAATTGGATACACTCATTACAGCGAACCTGCAACGTCTCTAGACCTTTCAAAAAAAATGTTTCTCCTTGCTCTGCAAACCAGGCATCCACAGCTTTTATTACCTCCTCGTTGGAAGAAAATTCACGACTTTTTAAACTGCTTTTCAGTTGAGGAAAGAGATGATAGTCGGATGGAGCTGAATCTGGTGAATAAGGGGGGTGTTCTAGTAATTCAAACACTAAATCACGAATTTTTTGCATCGCAACATGAGATTTGTGTGCAGGGGCGTTGTCCTGCAGAAACAAAACACATTTGGATAGCTTTCCGCGTCTTTTCTCTTTTATTTTTTCCCGTAGAGTGGTCGGTAATGTCGAATAGTAATCTCCGGTTATTGTTCTACCCTTATCCAAAAAATCAATCATGATTACCCCATGGCAATCCCAGAAAACTGAAGCAAGAACTTTTACAGCAGATTTTTGGACACGAAACTTCTTAGGTCTTGGAGAACCAGAGTGTCGCCATTCTATCGATTTTTGCTTTGTTTTTGGATCGTATCATATCCGAATTGACGTGAACTATTATGATGAACGCGTTCTTATGAAATATTCAGTGTTTCAGATATCTGTTTTAGCTCAATTCGACGATCTGATAAAATCATGTCATGAACTGCATCGATATTTTCGGGGACTGACACAGAAACTGGTCTTCCCGATCGGTCATCATTTTCAATGGAGAATTTACCTCTTTTGAAGCTTGCAGTCCAATTTTTCACAGTTGCATACGAAGGACATTGATCACCAAGGATATTAGGCATATCTTCGTAAATCTGCTTAACTCTTAACCCTTCCAAATACAGGTACTTGATGATGGCTCGATACTCTAATTTTTCGATTTTCACAATGTCGTTGGACATCTTCTTTCTTTTAATTTATTGCGTAACTCTGGTTTACTCTTTTGACCTCAAATTTCCCACTGACATTTCTAATCAGTTATGGTTCGTTGCTATTGTAATACAATATTTTTTTATGCATGGAACTGGTCTAGGCTAACTAGATATCAATACATCCTCGTCATTCGGAATAAGCTTATATACTATATCGAAAATGGTAAGGTAAGAGCTAAACATACGCTCAAGAATAAAATATGAAACTTCAAACATCCACAATCTATCTGACTGACGTTTTTCGCTCGCAACATGTTTCACTCTGAAATCGATCAATTAATAACGCATGGATCGATCTGAAAGAAATGTCAATAGGAAAAAGGAAGTTACGTGTGTGCCTTTCCTGTGCCTCTCATTCGGCATCGCAACATAAATATGCATTCGGCCTAGCTCCATAAGGAAGCTCAGCGAGTTCGACTCTGTTAGATCATACCCGATCAGAACCATTCGAAGCGTAATAGCAAAGTTCAAATACCAATTTCACTGAGACAACTTGCCATTTATGGTCTACCGATGAAAGTAAACGTTCCACGTAGCGAGACGTTAAACTAGCCCACAATAATGAGGAGAGAAGTACGAAATGCCATGCACCTGGGGTATGCGAAAAATTGCGGGGCTATTGTTTGCTTCAATTAGGCATCCAGGACATCGTTAGCTAATTAGGAACATCTTCTGGGAAAATCTCGAGCATGCATCGCCTGAGAAAATGACAAATAACAGGTAAGATTGTGTCGCATCTTCAATCCAGAGACTGCATGTAGAAAATCAAATTGAGTTCGAAGAATTTAATAAATATATCAATTTAAGAATCTCACCCATGCGTTAAAAATTGTATGAATAACAGTGATACAGGAAATGGTTTTACGATTCGGGGATAATCTAAAAAAATGGCAACAAACAGATATTACAGTCGACCTCGACAAGAGTCGCTACCGTGAATGAAAAATGGTTTAAAACTAAAGCTTAATGGAGAGCAATCCTGCGAATCAGAGTCAAACCGACTAAAAATCTGCGTTCGTGTGAAAAACAATGAATCAACCTGAGTGAAAAATTGACTTCAGGCAAGAGTGGGCAAAAACAATGAGGGCTATTACGCGAATTTTTAAGGCGATGCAACAGGAACTTGCACATGATGCAACAATCCAACACAAGAACCGCCAATTACCCAATGTTCGAACAGAAATTCGCACAGTCATTTGTCGGAACAACCTACCTCACTTTTCGAGAATTCATGACACGAATTATAACAGAAGGAAATAAGAACAATAGGAGCATAATTAGGATTCAATCAAAAGAACATGAATTTGTCGTTAGACACTCACAAGCACATCAAAGATCTATTAAAAATTTTGAGACTGCCTGAAAACTCTACTCTTCAGTAACACTGTAGCAATGAGAAAATCAAGCTTGATTATAACTCAATCTTCAACCCCAAAAATCATCAGAGTTGAAGGATCTGTTGACGGATCAGGATCATCTATCTTCAACAGTTTCAGAAGAAACAGCAGCTATAGAGATTTTTTCATTCGTTTTTTGTATTCTGCGTTTATCAAAGTGCTGGAAATATTATCTAGAGGTGCAATTTTTCCTTGGCGAATTCCAAATAGAGGGTTACATTTACACGTGTTCAAAAATAAGGTTGACATCATCAGATTCAATATTTTAGAACGAGGCGAAGTAGCAACCAGCAAATATTTGTGTTGTGAACGTTGTTTGTATGCCGCTCATAATTATTATTACCGGTATTTATACCAGGTGTAACGGATAGATGCATGCAAAATGCATTTTTGTTTTCCAAATGAGGAAAAACGTTCAAAATTGTATGTTTTTGTCTCAGAAAATGGGGTAATTTAAAATCCTCATCAATATGTTACAATCATCGTAAAAAAGGATAAAAACTTATATCAACAGTCAACTCCTTTTTATAACCCACATCGTAGTAATCCAATTACATAGACGGTATGTTGGAATTGTTAATTATACCGACATACCTAACCCAAGCCCCCTGTCCATCCCGTTCACCATATGCTTCTCAGGACATATCTCTCCATTTGGACGAAAAATGCCAGCTGTATTATTACCAGCAACTGTATAACTCGAATAACTGTTTCGAACGGCAAAAATCGACAATTTAACCAGCCATGCACGGTTGGTGCAAATTTTTGTTATGCTACCTTTGGAATATATCGGTTTTCATTTGATCAATTTGAGGAAGAAGTAGGATTTGAAAAGATGAAAAATTAATATACAGGGTAGGCACTGAATAGATATTTTTTTAGAGCCATCAAACTCTTCTTGTAATAAATCTCGAAATTTCATCGAGCATGCAGCAACCGTTCGGTCTTGAGCAAGTTTTAACAGACGCCATCTTTTTGGGAATTTTTGAAGGTCAACTTTCGAGTCGCGTATCTTCCAGGAAAATTATCGTAGATCTAAGTGTGATACATATTCTCAAAGAGCAACTCATCTAGTAATACATCTGAGGATTTCATCCATCTCGGCATAACCGTTCGGTTTTGAGGAAGTTTTAACTGAACCCTGAACCCAAATTTTTGGGAACTTTTCGAAGGTCAACTTTCGAGTCCCGTATCTTCCAGGAAAATTATCGTAGATCTAAATATGATACATATTCTGAAAGAGCAACTCATCTAGTAATACATCTGAGGATTTCATCCATCTCGGCATAACCGTTCGGTTTTGAGGAAGTTTTAACTGACGCCATCTTTTTGGGGATTTTTAAAGGTCAACTTTCGAGTCCCGTATCTTCCAGGAAAATTATCGTAGATCTAAATATGATACATATTCTGAAAGAGCAACTCATCTAGTAATACATCTGAGGATTTCATCCATCTCGGCACAACCGTTCGGTCTTGAGGAAGTTTTAACTGACGCCATCTTTTTGGGAATTTTTGAAGGTCAACTTTCGAGTCCCGTATCTTCCAGGAAAATTATCGTAGATCTAAATATGATACATATTCTGAAAGAGCAACTCATCTAGTAATACATCTGAGGATTTCATCCATCTCGGCACAACCGTTCGGTCTTGAGGAAGTTTTAACTGACGCCATCTTTTTGGGAATTTTTGAAGGTCAACTTTCGAGTCCCGTATCTTCCAGGAAAATTATCGTAGATCTAAATATGATACATATTCTGAAAGAGCAACTCATCTAGTAATACATCTGAGGATTTCATCCATCTCGGCACAACCGTTCGGTCTTGAGCAGATTTTAACTGACGCCATCTTTTTGGGAATTTTTGAAGGTCAACTTTCGAGTCCCGTATCTTCCATGAAAATTATCGTAGATCTAAATATGATACATATTCTGAAAGAGCAACTCATCTAGTAATACATCTGAGGATTTCATCCATCTTGGCACAACCGTTCGGTCTTGAGCAGATTTTAACTGACGCCATCTTTTTGGGAATTTTTGAAGGTCAACTTTCGAGTAGTTTTTCTCTCAGGAAAATCATCGTAGATCTAAATATGATATTTATTCTGAAAGAGCAACTCGTCTAGTAATAAATCTCGAAATTTCATCGACCTTACTACAACCTTGACGTATTTCGAAATTCATCTTAAAGCTGCCAGGATAATATTCCTGGAATTACCCTGCCCTGACATTTTTCACATAAGAAATCTCGTAAGAAATCAATTTATTTATTAACAGACAACGTCCGAAAAAATCCAGATCCAGATGATAATCAGAGCTCGAGCACAGATGGGATTTCAACCTACAAAAATTATTTTTCGATTGAAGAGGAACTAGTAGAAATTGTTAGAAGGTGATTTGATCGATCACCAATCCAAGATCTCTAACCTTTACTCTCTTGACGGCCTTATGCCCGGCAACATTGGCTCCAGCCACATCCTCCCCCGATTCGATACATCTCACTGAAGCCCTCTTGGTCAAATCCTCCACGTTGCTGTTCTCCTCACCCCTGGTGAGGGTGGTAACTTTCCGCACGATCCTCGTGGTTATCCTCCTGGTGCCGTCCTCGTTACGCCTGCTGGTCTTGGTGGACTCGATGGAGCTGCCCAGCACCTCGGTGGACAGGTGCTTCCTGGTGTAGACGGCCTGCAGGCTTTCGACGTTGACGGGGTTGGCGGCAGGTGGACCGAGGGCGGTGGTACCGGAGGTGCCTTGCACGAAGAGGCGTTTAGACGCGCCGCCCGAAGACGTTCCGTCTTTCACGAAACGGTACATGGACATTGTGCGTTAGTTTTTGCTGTTTCGGAGGTGTGCTGTGGGTTTTGCGGATGGTGTGTTTATTGGGCGTGAATGAAGGTTATGCGATTCGATTTTTTCAACGGAAAATCGACATACGATTTAATTTTTATCAACAAAAGACTATCGGAGATTTACAGATGTATTTTTAGGAAGAGAAATTGAAAATATTGTACATACACTCCATTTACATTTATTTTAGCAGTCGGTTGGCCATGAAATAATTTTCTCAAGTTTTTGTACCAAGAACGGAGTATGGTTGGCACTCATGAAATGTCGTTAATGTCATAACGCCGTTGCCACAACAAATATCAATTTTTATTACGAAAATGCCGAAAGTAATTGAAAAAAAGAGACAGGGTTGCAGGAAGTGCTATTTAGAATTCAGGTCCGCTCATTCAAATAGTTACACCCTGATATTCTAAAATCCACAATACGTCAGACGGTAGTGAACATATTTTTCAATTTAAGAGAATTTATAATAATGTTTCATCTGAATCTAAACGACTTATATTTCAGCTGAATGTTTCAACAATCAGAAAGATTGTGAATGAAGAGGATGACAAAGAATTTCCTTCTATTGGGAAACCCAAAAAGTGGTAGGCGTTTGAGAATTTTATGTTTGAGTGAATTAATGCAAAAAGTTTACTACAGGATTTTTTATGAATGTCATCAACAGTTTCCGAATAGTGATAGAAGAATAAGTTTCCGAAAATTGATTTTTCATTTGAGTTGTCCTATACATTTCAGATGGTTGTAAATGTTAAGGTACCAATAAATACCTAATTATTATTATTATATTAATGTATTAATATGAACAGCCACAAATACGCGCCAGTTGTCCTGTTAATTGTTTATTCATGTGAAATTTTTGTTCAAAGGTGCAGTTCATCTTGACTTGAAACTTCCTTTAATTCCTTTTTCTTATATTGATGCAGGATGATTTTTGTTGAAGAATTTAACATTCTTGTAATTATCTGTTAATTCCTTCGGGGGAAACCCATTCCCAACCATTGCATCATATGCATTTCATCTTCGGGTCAATATTTTTGAAATCTACAACTGATGTAACGTATTCAAACTTTAGCCAAAGAAGATAACGAACATTAACTCTCCTCAAGCTAGTGCATATTATGATATTATACTGATCTCTTGTATTTTCCATGCAAATAACTGGATTTGGTATGCCTTCAGTTAGTTTGTATAAACTTCAATTATGTTCGTCACATATTTTCCGAAGAGATTCGACATTGTGATAAAATACGTAATAACAGAAACTTTTACGTAGAACGGGCAACATAGCGTTGATTTAAAACCCAAAAATGTATTAACAAGCTTCATAACCGCACATTTTCATACTATACAGAGTGAAATATGTCAAATTTCCATGGCCAACCGAGTGCTAAAATAGAAGTGAATGGAGTATAGATAGCATTTTCATCAACGTTTGTACAGTTTCTCGATTGTCAAACTGAAAATGTATAGAAATCACTTTTTAAATCAACATTTTCAATATACTCGTAGAAAAAGACCAAAAGTGTATCTGCATAACCTTAATATCTTCCAAAAAATTATCTCCCAACAAGAAAATACTCAGGTCAGAAATGAACCGACAAGTTTGCATTAAATTTATGTACTTTGTGACCAGTTCCTATCAATGAATGTCAATATAGCCTTTCTGATATACAGAGTGTTCAGACTGCAGAAAAGGTCAAGATTCATAACTTTTGTTTTGAACTTCTACAGGATTATATGAAAAATTTTATACTTTTTATATAGTTGGACCAATATAGCTTTTTATTCTTGAATTTCGTTCACCAGTGCTGAATTTATTCTCTATATGGACCTTTTATCCCCGACACGTTTGATTAACAACATCAGGTAGGTTACCCTGAATTTTATAACATAACTGACTTCTGACAGGCGAAGTTTCTAATAGCACTAAGATCTACGTTTAACGAACAGTTGAAAATACCAAATGTTATGGAGTTACCCTCGTTTTTTCTTCGAATTCTCGCAAAACTTAACAGTGAAAACTTTGGGGTAACTATGTGGAATGATTATTGAGCGAAAAAAATTTATAAAAATATAATTTTTCCTCCACTTCCTCTACGTCTCGTATTTCAGAGAGGACAAACGTTGACAGGAACTTGTCACCTCGACCTGTGAAGTAAGGACATTCGGAAAAACAAAATTCCGGTCCTAATCTGACTCACCGTGTATAATTGAATCATAAAAAGACTCGTTATTCAAAGAGCCGAAATTTTACCCAAATTATGAGTGGCAAATTCGAAACAGTCAAACATCGACTAAAAAAAAAAACACGAAAAAAAAAACGAAAACTATATTTCGACAAGAAGCTCCTGATAAAGCCCAACAAACACACCGATGAATTCGCTCAGTTCCAGATCCGCACTGGGAAATCCTCGCGTTTTTCAGCAAAATTTTCGGCGACGAACACAAAAACAAACAGATAAACAAACAACGTTCAGCACCGAGTTGACATAGCGACGTCATGCGCGTCCGAGACAGGTGTATGGTCAGGTGACGTTCCCGACGACCGATGCGAGGTACACTAAATCGAGCGCGCTGCGTACCTTATGCCCGCCGATACACGCGGACTCGCTCGCGATGGTGGAGGCATTAAGGATTGCGTGGGACGGGCGCAGGGCCGTACGAGGGCGTACGTGCCCACCGGGCGTTTTTTAGACCTCCGTCCGGATTTGGACAGCGGTATGAGGGTGGTGGGCGTCGCAAATATGTGTTATTGATTTTTTTTAATCGAAACGATGGGCGCCCACTTCTCGATCGCGGTCTGGTTGTGGTGTCGAGAGATCTCGACGATTGGTCAAGAGACGAGATGCTCTCTGATGTGATGGGAAATCATTGCGTTGAATCTGGTCTAAGTTATTGAGGTTTAGATCGTTCAGGGGCATTGAAATTGTATTTATTATATTATCATCATAGGTAATGAAGTATCACATACCATACTCATCGGTCGTGACCATGAACGATGACGATTTACCCACCAGCACTAGTTATCGAGAATATCAAGTGACTTTTACTATACTTTGATATTTTACGCCTTTTCTCTCAAACCTATCGCGAGCTTATCCGAGAGTTTTTGTTAGAACTGAGATCGATTGTGATGTGACAGGCTTCCTTTTACGTCATCTTTGCAGGTCGATTGTTTGTCCAGCAGGCGAATTCATAAGTGAAAAATCAGACATCGTAATTGTAGTTCGGGTACCGATATAGTACCCAATTGTTCTTGGAAGGAAAGATTGAACACGATGAAACGAAATGAAATCGCATATCTGATGCAGGTTTGTAGAGATTAAAAATTTATTATGTGGAGGAAAGTAATCGTAGATCTAAATATGATACATATTCCGAAAGAGCAACTCTTCTAGTAATAAATTTGAGAATTTAATCCATTTCGGCACAACCGTTCAGTCTTGAGGAAGTTTTAAGTGAACCCAACTTTTTGGGAATTTTTCGAAGGTCCTCTATAGAGTAATTTATCTTCCAGGAAAATCATCGTAGATCTGAATATGATACATATTCCGAAAAAGCAACTCTTTAATACTATAACGTTGATAAAAAATGATCACCGAATCGTATCAAATTTTTTGCCATGTTGAAGTGTTGGGGGAAGGTATGGGAAATTTGAAATGGTGAGCGCCGAAGGCGCGTGGCTGGGTAGAGCGGTACATGGAACGCTAGAAGAAGAATCGAGCTCTCCGAAAATGCCTAAATCGTATTTTTACCCCGTCTAAAAGTGTCCGAAAATTGCGTGAGAAAATCGCGAAATTCACGATTTTCGCGAAAAGGTGCCAAAGTTATTTGATTAGCTTGAGAGATCCGCGGTAGCTCGAGAGCCGGGATGGGTGTCGAACTAAGCTCGAAGAACCCGAAATTAAAATAGGCCTGTTTTTTTTCCCGGAGCCCGAACGATATTACCTAAAAAAGCGTAAGAATTTCGAAAATTTTTGACGTCTACGAAAATTTGATAAATTAATTTCCAAGAGCATAGAGGTAATTTCATCACGTCTGACGTTTCGAAAGGGGTTTTTGCAGTTTTCGGAAACTCGAGTCGATTATTATATGAATAATGCCAAAATAGGGAAGATAAATGCTAGAGAATCATTCTCCATATCCTGTAGCATCTCCAGGTACCCATATTTCGGCTCAATATGTACAGGTAAGTTTGCAATTTTCGATATTACGAAACCACCTCGATTAAGCACCGTTCAGAACCTTCGTTTTGGCCCTGAATATTTTCAGTAATTTCGTGATTTTTAGCGTTGAAATTGCCAAAATAAATTTATATTAGGAAAGTCGAGGTCACTATTCAGCCAAAACTAACTTAAAATTCTAAAATTTCCATAATTTTTCAATTCCTATAACGTGTTTTCCTGTCATTTATGTAACAGTGTTGTGGGAGCTTTAGGCCAGTTTCATTTGACTGTTGACAGACCGTAAAAAAATTGATGCAAATTTTTAAGGTTTAATTATTATTGGAATTATTAGAGGATATATTTAATATATTTACTTCATTTTTCTCCGTACGATAGCACTTCGAAGCTAACATCACAGTTGAACTTTTTTCCATAATCGGAAAGTTAGGTTATTATTGAATTCTGAGATATAAAACACAGTTCTTGGACGTGAATCTGTATGAGAGATCGAATATTATAACTGATAGTATATTTTGTCACTAATAATACTTATTTTTTTCAGGCACATATCAATTTATCAGATACAGAAATGAAAAAATCCTAGGATGGCAATTATCATCCCTCGGAGAGACTGTATTTGGAATGAAAATCCTTCTTCAGGGGTAAAGTCCTGAAGCAGTTCGTTCAGGAGAGTTTCTATTTGAAATATATGATCCATTTGTCAAGTTTACATAATGTACTTCAGATCAAATTACATGCAAACTCACAGAATGAGAAACATCTTTGATCTTGGTGTATGAACATAAGAATTTCTAGATAACAAACGGTTCTTGGGGGTGAGTCTGCACAGAAAATCGACCAGGAGATTCTATATTTCATAATTGAAATTTATTTTCAGGCACATATAAATTTATCAGATCAAGAAATGTATAATATCATTTCTCGGACAGTGTTATTTGGTAAAAAAGAGGTAGTTCAGAGTAAGTTTATAAAGCATATCATTCAGGATAGTTTCTATGTGAAGTAAATGATCTATTTCGCTTTTTTTCAACTGAATACAACAGATTTCTGACAACTTCCATGCAATCGGGTAGTGTACGGAGATGATTTTCTTAGTCTAGATCTATGGAAAAATGTTTTGAGATAAGTTATTCATTTGGAATGATATAATGATTATTGAAACACAATCTATGAGTGAGTTTTTGCGTTAAAATTCTATATTTATAGACATTTGTCAAGTTTTCTCATTTAAGGTAAGATTGTTACTCTTATCGTAGAGAGAGGGACTCTGTAGGTTTTTGTTCAAAATAAACTGAATGAAATGTTATAATACTTGAAATCTTCATAATAAGGCTTCTTTTCAATTCCATATGACAGATTTTGGCCAATTTTTAAGCTTTTTGATTAGTGTACAAGGATTATTATATTTACTCATTCCAGATAATAGGAGAAATGTTTTCAAATAACTCATTCAAGTGGAATAATAAAATGCTTATTGGGATGATAAAAAGCATATTGAAACACAATCTATGAGTAAGTTTTAACATAAAAATTCTATATATGTATAGACTTTCGCCAAGTTTTTGTCATTTGAGGTTAGTTTTTTTTTCTTATCGTAGATGAAAGGATTTTGTAGATTTTGTTCAAAATAAACTCAATTAAATATTATGATGCTTGAAATTTTTATAATTAGGCTTCTTTCCCATTCCATATAACATATTTCGGCCAATTTTTAAGCTTTTTGATTATTGTACGAGGATTATTGTATTTAATCATTCCAGATGGAAGGAAAAATGTTTTCGAATAACTTATTTGAGTGGAATGATATAATGATTATTGGAATACAATAGCAGGGTGTTTTTTTTTGCGTTGAAATTCTACTTTTATAGACTTTTGACCAGTTATTCTCATTTCAACTTAGTTTTTTGTTTCATCGTAAAGAAAGAACTTTGTAAGTTTCTATTCAAGATGAACTGAATGCATGGAATCTCCGTTATAAGGCTTCTGTCCAACTGAATATAACTGATTTTTGCCAATTTTTAAGCTGTGTATGAGATTATTTGTATTTTTTCGTGAAATTTGCGACAATGCCTGTATATATCGAACGCTGTGAGTTATGTGTGATACTCAGTATTGTATAGTATTCGCGTATCATTAAAAGCGAGGGCCGTAGGCCCGAGCTACGGTCGGAAGGTGAATGGCGAGGGCCGAAGGCCCGAGCTACTGACGAAAGGCGAATCGCGTGGGCCGTAGGCTCGAGCTACGGCGGAAGGCGAATCACGAGGGCCGTAGGCCCGAGCTACGGACAAAAGGCGAATCTGTCCATGAAGGCGAATCTACCTACAAGGTGGATCTCCTGGCTATACTGATCTGCCAAAAAAAGTAGATCTATCAATAAAGGTAGATCTATGGGCTTACTAGTCTAGTAATAAATCTGAGAACATCATCCATTTCGGCACAACCGTTCGGTCTTGAGGAAGTTTTAAGTGAACCCAACTTTTTGGAAATTTTTCGAAGGTCCTCTATAGAGTAATTTATCTTCCAGGAAAATCATCGTAGATCTGAATATGATACATATTCCGAAAAAGCAACTCTTCTAGTAATAAATCTGAGAACATCATCCATTTCGGCACAACCGTTCGGTCTTATGAAAGTTGTAACTGAACCCAACTTTTTGGGAATTTTTCGAAGGTCCTCTTTAGAGTTATTCATCTTCCAGGAAAACTATCGTGGATCTGAATGTGATACATATTCCGAAAGAGCAACTCCTCTAGTAATAAATCTGAAAATTTAATCCATTTCTGCACAACCGTTCAGTCTTGAGGAAGTTTTAAGTGAACCCAACTTTTTGGGAATTTTTCGAAGGTCCTCTTTAGAGTAATTTATCTTCCAGGAAAATCATCATAGATCTGAATATGATACATATTCCGAAAAAGCAACTCTTTTAGTAATAAATCTGAGAACATCGTTCATTTCGGCACAACCGTTCGGTTTTAAGAAAGTTGTAACTGAACCCAACTTTTCGGGAATTTTTCGAAGGTCCTCTTTAGAGTAATTTATCTTCCAGGAAAATCATCATAGATCTGAATATGATACATATTCCGAAAAAGCAACTCTTTTAGTAATAAATCTGAGAACATCGTTCATTTCGGCACAACCGTTCGGTTTTAAGAAAGTTGTAACTGAACCCAACTTTTCGGGAATTTTTCGAAGGTCCTCTTTAGAGTAATTTATCTTCCAGGAAAATCATCATAGATCTGAATATGATACATATTCCGAAAAAGCAACTCTTTTAGTAATAAATCTGAGAACATCGTTCATTTCGGCACAACCGTTCGGTTTTAAGAAAGTTGTAACTGAATCCAACTTTTTGGGAATTTTTCGAAGGTCCTCTTTAGAGTTATTTATCTTCCAGGAAAACTATCGTAAATCTGAATGTGATACATATTCCGAAAGAGCAACTCTTCTAGTAATCAATCTGAGAACTTCATCCATTTCAGCACAACCGTTCGGTCTTGAGGAAGTTTTAACTGAACCCAACTTTCTGTGAATTTTTCGAAAGTCAACTTTTGACACCCTTATATCCCAGAAAAATTATCGAAAATGTGAATGTTATACATATCGTAGAAGAGCAACTCTTCTAGTGATAAATCTCGAAATTTCATCGACCTCGGTGCAAGAAGAGATTCATTTCCCGAACCTCCAAATCTCCGAGGAGACTTCAACGCTGCGTCAGGATAGAAACCTCCTTAACTGAACAGCCGCACTAATATGGGAATTTTCGTAACCATTTTCCCTGGATGCGTCTCGAACCACTTCCGAGAAGTGGAAAACATCGACGGTCACGCGAATCGTTACAGATGGTCAACAAAGCATAATAACAACCGTCTAGTTGCTATAGTGAGACCAAATTATCATCATCTCGCATCTCCAAGATGAGCAGGGTATCGTTAAGGTCCTAATTAAGACATTGCCGTTATTGTTGCTTTCGGATAATGCGTAAAAATCAGGAGAGTACGTAGTAGCCTTCGATTCTCGTGGAAATTTTTTTGATCTAGTTCTATCTAGGTACTCTTCCGTCGATTTCTTTTAGCAAAAGATGTATGCCATAAGATAGAAAAACTATACTGATCACCTTCAGTGAAGCGGCTCTATAAACGAAGGATTCATTTTCATTTCGCTCAAATCTCCCATACAAGGTCGCCCATTTAATCGATAGCATGGAATGGACCATGTATACATATACAGCAATAGCGTCACGGTACCTTATTTGTAACAGGTTGTTTCCGGTCTGACGTCTGTCGTTTCCTGTGGATCAGACAGGTGAGACCTGTTCGCGTCTGAATGAGAACTAGTCGAAAAATACGAAAGGATGAACGGAGAACATGCGTATACATCTCTTGCAACCGTGCAAAGTTTGATTTCCTGCAAAGACTCTAGTTTTTTGCAATTAAGCAGAAATGGTTTCGTTTGATAGAGGATGCTGCGTTAGTTTTTCAGCCATCCAGCATTCATAGTTCTTGAGTTGTCGTAATACGGAATGTATCTATTAGGAAAAAAAAATGAGAAGAGTACCGAGGTGTAGGTCCTATACTCAGGAGCTATTACGCACTTCGAATTCATAACCAGACAATGTCTTCCATCTATGTCTTCATCTATGAGATTTATATATTGTTGAAATCAATGTTATGTAACGTTTGATAATTTCGCAACTCCCTTAGTATCAAAAAAAATCGACTTTTAGAAGCGTTTTAGTTTGATCCCGTCGACTTGCAGAGCCGCTATGTCGTTCCACTCTGTATATTTGACTGTTGAATCCTTCAATCCAGAGTCTGATGACCGCTTCATGCAGGAAAAGTGTGTTTTTCGAAGATTCTTATTCGGTGTATCATCAATTAAAAATCGAATGTTTTATCCGATGATGATGCCCACAGAGCCGTTGGGATGTTTCAGGCTGGTCGAACAGAAAAGTGTAAAGTAGACGACTACCCCAGCAAAAGACAGTTTTTCAACTCTGTCGTTGAAGAGACACAGTTTCAGCCCCGCCAAGTACAACTTGTAGATGCCACAGGTACTTCGATTTTTCGCACAATAAGAAGACACCATGAGGTCGATCTAACATCTAGACGTTTGTTAGGAAGAGTTTCAATCACTCGCGAGCACAAGCGTCAGAGATTAGAGTGAGCAATGCAGCAGTTACTCTGACGATACGAATGACGATAGATATTCTCTACCGACGTAGTCCAAATATGGCTGTTTTTCTGATAATGGACGAGGACGAGTGTGGACATGTCCAATAGTACGAAAAAACCATCCTGTCCAAGAAGTCCTTCATTCATCCATTGCTGTATCCCGTACCGGGAATAAATCTACAAAGACATAGAAAAAAGAACAGACTTCTTCTAATTTCTTAGGGCTAATTGCGACTGTGTGCCCTCCTGTGACTGAAGAGACCCAATCGTGACCTACAGATCCTTCCAAACTCCGGGCATGGACAGTTACTAACCAGATCTGGCCACCGCTTTATTCTTCTAGATTCTCCATTATAACTGTGTACCAAAGACCTCCACTGTGATCTGTCTAACGCGAGTTGTTCCCAGTTATGATTGGCATTAACCAATTTTAGGGATTGATGTAGTGTATCCTTAAACCGCTCGTATTGGCCTCCTGGTTCCCGGGCTCCCTCTGCCAATTCGCCATACAGAGAAATTTTGGGAGTCTTGTGTCTTGCATCCTCCGAATGTGGCCGCTCCATCTGAGTCGGGCCCTCGTTACTTGAGTCTCAATTGTTGTACAACTCGCGCGTTGCAAGACTTATGCATTCGAAACTTTGTGGAACCATCTGATGTGCATTATCTGTCTTAGATGACGTTGTTGCGTTTGTTCAAGCTGTTTAATATGTCGCCTGTAGGGCGTCCAGCTTTCGCTTCCGTAAAGAAGCGTTGGGAGACGACCGCTCTGTAAACAGCTGTCTTGGTCTTCAGATTGAGGTCGTGATTTTGTCCAAGAAGTAGATCCTTTTCGAGGAGATGCAATTATGGTCTGGGATGGAGTTTATATCGTAGCAGCACTCATTAATTAGTAGATACTCAAAAGAGCCATGTTTTTTAGCATTTATGAAAGCTTATGCGTGAGCCTTATTCGCTGAACCAGAAAAATAAAAGAAAAAATAGTCAATTTACGAGACATTATGGGGAATTCACATTTGAAAAATATTGAATTACACGACAGGGGGTTGTCCGAGAGACAATACATTATTATTGTCCGCGTCAAGATTCCATCCTTGACACCATTAAGACTGACCAGCTCACGTGTATACACGATGATGTCATCTCCACCGAGTAGACGACGGACTCCGGGACGTGTAGGTAGAAGTGTCCAATTTTAGACATGTGGCGAGATGAATACTTAGCTCGACTCGGTTTTAACCGTGGGGCGTTCTGGCGTAACGCGCGAAGAAATTTCTCACATAGAAAAATGTACGATGATGGGACGTTCTGTATATGGGGAGAAAAGAAGATCCTTCCTTCGCGTTTTTTATCGCCTATTTGGAGAGGATGGGAGTGCGAATGTCGAAACTGTCGATGAGCTGGGTCGTGAGCTATCCGATTAATTGGACGAAGAGAAAGGTATACCACGATTTTCGTAAAGTGTCGATCTTATTAGAATTCAGCGTGGTGTGTCTTAAAGGAGGATTTCTTAACCTACTAGTATTTTCATTATTATGATAATATACTAAATTGCTTCAAAATTTTAGTATTTTTGCTGGGAAAACATAACAATAAATGGTATTTTGAAAAAAATGTTTTTTGCTAGAAGACTTATTCAATATTCTCAAATTTTGACGAAGAATTCATTGAGCAAAATGTGAACTACGAGGATATATTGAAAAATTCTTAGCCAACTATCAATCAATGTCAAAATATTTTATTACTCAACATATTCTCCTCTTAATTGGATACATTCATTAGAGCGAACCTGCAACGTCTCTAGGCCTTTCAAAAAATATGTTTTTTCTTGCTCTGCAAACCAGACATCCACAGCTTTTATTACCTCCTTGTTGGAAGAAAATTTACGACCTTTTAAACTTTTTTTCAGTTGAGGAGGAAGATGATAGTCGGAGAGAGCCAAATCTGGTGAATAAGAGGGGTGTTCTAGTAATTAAAACTCTAAATCACGAATTTTTTGCATGGCAACATGAGGTTTGTGTGCAGGGGCGTTGTCCTGCAAAAACAAAAATCCTTTGGATAGCTTTCCGAGTCTTTTCTCTTTAATTTTTTTCGGTAGAGTGGTCAAAAATGTCGAATAGGAATCTCCGATTATTGTTCTACCCTTATCCAAAAAATCAACCATGATTACTCCATGGCAATCCCAAAAAACTGAAGCAAGAACTTTTCCAGCAAATTTTTGGACACGAAATTTCTTAGGTCTTGGAGAACCAGAGTGTCGCCATTCCATCGATTGTTGCTTTGTTTCTGGATCGTAGAAATGTACACAAGTCTCATCCATAGTAACAATTTGGTTTAAGAAGTCTACATAGTTTTTCAACATTGTTGAACCAAAACTGCACTTCAACCACGGGTTAATGTAACATTTTGACAGGTGGAAATTGAATTCCTGATTTTAAGCCATCGATATTCCGAAAAACAAAACGAAAATAAGTTTTTTTTTACGAACTGGCGAGGAAATCTAGTGAATTGAGGTAGCCAAATACCCAAAAAGTAACCATGACTCTAGACGGAATCGGAGTTAACTGTAAATGAATCTTCGTTGGGGGAATTTTGCGAAGTGAAGGCGGAACTAACAAGACCAAGAAAGCAACATTCCTTCTTTAATTTTCGCGAATCGCCAGACTTTTTCGTTCGAATAACTCACCGAACAAAAACGAACGTACTTCCTGGCTCGAACAAAAGGAATCTGCATCGAGATAATGGACCGACATTCACCAGAGGAATAGCAGATCTGCGATAAATCGAAATTGTCACGATTCTTCACGTGATTTGGGTCAAAAGATCGGTCGAGATGAACCGGATAAACTAGCGTGAGATGAAATAATTGATAGAGTTGAGTTGCTTGAATTTTTTGTACCAACGCGATAAAAAGGCAAAAATTCGAAATCACCGAAATGTAGTAAAGAATTCATTAAAATTCTAGTATTTTGTGATCGACGGATAACCTCCAATTTTCAGGAAATTAATTCTCAAAACTTCTTCTCATCTTTGTCTAACTTATTCACAATCTTTTCTGTTTCAGTTATGGTCGTTATGATATCTTGGAGCGAAAAATAAGGTATGGATTAAAAATAACTGTGGATCCGGTCCTGCCCTACCATTTCAATCACTCAATGCCATCTACGGATTGTTTCCGCAACCAAACGATTCTGTGTGACGCGTTCTTCTGACCAACGACGAAGAGAGCTGGCTGCTACAGCCATCTAGTGATCAATTACATAGCCATCTACATCGCCAAGCACAATATCTTCGTTCAAAGCGCATTGAAGCATTCCGGAAAACAAACATACTGTATATTTTCAACTGAAGCATAGATTTACATTTCGTGCGTCGACTCTCTGAACACCTTCTCTCAAATTCTTACCTTCTGACCCTGAAGGTTGTTTGCAGTGAAAAACATAACAAAGTCTTAGTAATGGGGCTATGCTAATGACATATTTGATGAATGGGTAATCATATCTCGGGTAATCAGAGTAGGCAAACAGGTTTCTCGAGCATTCGCCAAGAAAAATGCATGATTTTCAGACGAGGCGGCAAAGCTTTGAATTTTCGAAAGGTGTTGAATTTTGTGTGGGTTAAACGTAATTTTGAGACAATATTGTTGAAATTGGGAAGAACCGCATGCGAAAATCGACGAGACTTACCTGGAAATGTAGGATGATGGTCCATATAAGTCCCAGTGTTAGTTTGGGGTTCCCATCTACTATGTCCTCCGATCGTATGTTCACCAATTTGATTTTTTTACAATGAAGAAAATGTAGGGCTGTGTCTATGTTGTGAAGCATGTGAAAGCGCATTTGTCCTCTCTCTCTCGGCTGAAACAAGATTTTTAGGTTGAGATACGTTCGAATTTTTCCAGCTAGAGGAAGAAATTTCCATTCTTCTAAGATTATTAATTTAATTCAGTAGCGTATATCTTATTAGCTTCTGTGGAGAGCCAACATTTTGCACCAGACATTAATGTAAATCATTAAAACAAACACTTCAGACCTCATTCCCATAAAATATTTAGGAATGACTATTTGGTTGTAATATCTTCTTAACTTATACTCTTTTTGATAGCCATTAAAAATTTTGCTCCTTTATGACAAATTTATTTGATTTTAATTGTAGAAATTCAATGAAATTAAGTAGTGTGTGACTCTAGTCTCTTTAATGAATCTGTTTCAAAGTTCAAAACACTTTTTTCCCATTATTTTCCATAATTTCTGAAAATTGGTGAAGAGACTCTACCAGAGTGTTCTCTAGTGTTAGTAACAGGATTATGCAAAAACTTACAAGTTGTTCGCCAGTGAGAACTTCCAAGAGAGAAATGAGATTGTGTCCATCTCTCAGATCTTCGAAAAGATCCCGAATTTGACGGTTTGCCTGCAAAAAAAATTGTATCAGAAATGGATTAAATTTCTAGCTAAGGTGAGAACAAAAATCGTGGGTAACAAATAATCATTGTGTGCTCTACAAATAGCGAGATAATATTGACTATGCGAAACAATAAAAAAAATTAAAACAGATAAAAGCGTATTGATTTATAAGTGCAAAACAAAAAATCTACGGATCATCGCATCGGAAACAAAAATACGCAAACAAAAAACAAATGAGAATGAAAATAGCAGCAACAAAGCATGCTTGAAACACTGTAACGCAGTCCATCAAACTTACAGACGGTGGACAACATGGAATATTGTTAACTGTTACACATACGTGAAGACAGGTGTAATTCTGAAAGAAATTCAGATAGAAATGAGATTAAGACATGGAACTGTGAGTTAGTCAAAAATCTAATAATGACTTGATTGGTATATCTTTCTTCTGAACTCTAAGCACGGATGAATGATTTTCATATGAAAAAAAAATGGCAGAAGATACTGCAATGAAATTCCATCAGATGAATGAGCATTAAAATTCCGGTAGACAGATTTAACGTGGCAACATTCCTCCATTTATGACAGCGACGCAATTCAGTATCTGACACAAAACTGTTATTTATTGTAATGAATATTTGTCTTACGGACGCTACCAAAAAGGAACTTGTTCTGGTGCATCACGTGAACAGTGCCTTCTATGATAAATTGAGAATGGGTTAACCAGCTCAGATACAGAATAGAGATTAAGTTCTGTCGTGGATTGTGTAATTCGAGTTTATTAAAAATAAAACAGGGCGAGCCTTTGGCTTGTATTTCACCCATCAGTGAATTCTCAATATTTTCGTTCCATATACGTGAAATATTCTGATTATTCGTTTTTCATCAGATTTTTAATTGAGAGTGTTTGATACATCGTCAAAAGTTGATATCTTAGACAATTTTTTGAAGTTTTTCAAATATGCGACCCAGTGTTAACTGGAGAATATTTATGTGCTTAGTTTTCACTATTTTACGTTCTTATACATTAGGAAACCTATGAGATTTCGAAGCAGGTGTATATTTTCTCGGAATTCTCACAGAACAAACGTAAAAATGTTCATGAATATTGAATACTGCCCCAATCTTCAGTTCCTTTACTTTTTAGCAATTTTTCGAAGATCTGCGTTAAAAAAGACATGCAGTATTGAGGTGAAAAGCATGAGATATTCTGAGATCCTACTACACCTATCACAAACTTCGAAAAAGTGGTATATACGGATTTTTATCGCCATAACTTCTCGAAATATCTCTTTATAACTTTCCCCATGGCATAAAATTGATCAGAGTCGTACATCATTGTCCGATTGTTTGGTTTCCCGCATATCCCGCCAGATTGGCGATGTTCATCGCACTCTATCCGGTGCGTTTTTCGCAGTGTTGGACTGCAGGCAAACCATATGCCCACTTTTATATAGAACAAACATACAAAGACATTTTTTACGGCTATTTAGAAATATGTTTGAACTACCTAAAGCTTCGTCTGAACAAAGAGACGCCTGCGAACATGACGCATGTGAGCTATACTTCGTTTTTATTGCCAGGAAGAGGAAGTTTACCCATTCCACCCCTTTCGTGATCTTCCAGAGATTCATCATCAAGGGAAATTCCAGGTTTTGTCTGAGTTGGGAATTTATAAATATGTTTCGATTCTGCCGTGTTCCTATTATATGTACTTTCATTCATTGATACACAGTGGGTAGCGTAATCTTGTCTGTTTCGTTTTCGAATGCCCACCCTGTAGGTCTTTTCAGGATCTCGTTTTTTCAAACCCTCAACCTTACGGGGCTATAATTCATGCCCAAACAGGATCTGAATTCATCGTTAGCGTTGTACTGTTCATAGTTCCAGTTCAGTCGCTTTCTGCACCAAGCAAGTCGATCACTTCGGTGCCAAAGAATGAAAGGTAGGACAAGCTGAGGTGAGCCCAAAACATCTTCGTCCATTGGTCTGAACAAAAAATTATTCATTCAGCTATATCGACCCGGGTCATTTCACTGACTAATTCGAGGTCGTAGATCACGAATATGCAATCAGATTTTTTCTAGGATCAGTATTTTGGAGAATAAATCACTTTTAGTGGAAAATTTCGAAAAAATTGGTCAACTTTGAGTAGCTGTAATAGCCAGAAAACAGTCACTGGACATTATGCTGATTTTTTTGGTGATAGATTGATCCTGTGGCAATAGAAAAATCCCACCATCATTCATCCACCGCAAACAGTTTAGATTTTATGATTTTCCCAGCGAAGGTCCAAAATCTCGAATTTTCCATCAGCCATAACTTGAAAAATAAATTAAAAAAAAAATATATGTTTATACATTCGTCATCTACGCCCTCGAATGAGTCGACAGTATAAATTTGGCATCGATCGGAGACAAAAATTTTTTTCAAAAAATCGAAATTTTTCCATACATATATATGGAAAAATTTGAAAAATTTTCGATCTCCCCGATTTCCACCAAAATTGAAGTATAAACTAAATCGTGGGCGTAGATTACGAATATGCAAACATAATTTCGCTGAAAGGATTAGTTTTCGAGTTATGGTCGATGGAAAAACGGAAATTTTAGACCTTCGCGGAAAAAATCATAAAATCTGAACTGTTCACTATAGATGAATGAAGGTTACATTTTTCTATTAGCAAAGGATCAATCTATCACCAAAAAAAATCAGCATATGTCCAGTGCCTTTTTTCTGGCCGATACAGCTCCTCAAATTTGACCAATTTTTCGCAAATTTTCCACTAAAATTGATTTATTTCCCAAAATACTGATCCTAAAACAAATCTAATTGCATATTCCTACTCTACGACATCGAATTAGTGAGTGAAATGACGCGGGTCGATATAGCTAAAAGAATAATTTTTTTGAGAAAAATTTTGTTGGTGGAGCGCGGGTAAAAGACGAAAATATTTCAAATCCAAAATTTTTTATTTTTCGATCTATATCGACCCGGGTCGTTTGTTTGACCAATTCGTGGTCATAGATCTCGAATATCCAATTAGATTTTTTCTAGGATCAGTACTTTTGGCAATAAATCACTTTTAGTATAAAATTTCGAAAAAATTGGTCAACTTTGAGGAACTGTAGCAGCCAGAAAAAAGGCACTGGAGATGTGCTGATTTTTTTGGTGTTGGAGCGATTCTTTGAGGATAAAAAAATCCAACTTTCATTCATATACCGCGAACAGTTTAGATTTTATGAATTTTTTCGCGAAGGTCCGAAATTTTGAATTTTCCATCGACCATAACTTGAAAAACAAATTTTTTAAAAAATATCTGTTTGCATATTCGTGTTCTTCGCCCTCCAATGAGTCGACAGTATAAATTTCGTTTCGATCGGAGACCAAAAATTTTTTTCAAAAAATCGCAATTTTTCCATGCGTATGGAAAAATGTGAAAAATTTTCGATCTCCCCGATTTTCACCAAAATTGGAGTATTAACTAAAACGAGGGCGTAGATTACGAATATGCAAACATAATTTTGCTGAAAGGTTTAGTTTTCAAGTTATGATCAATGGAAAATCCGAAATTTTGGACCTGCGCGGAAAAAATCATAAAATCTGAACTGTTCGCGGTAGGTGAACGAAGTTTAGATTTTTTCATTCGCAAAGGATTAATTTATCACCAAAAAAATCAGCATATGTCCAAAGCCTTTTTTCTGTCTGCTACAGCTCCTCAAAGTTAACCAATTGATTTATTTCCCAAAATACTGACCCCAGAAAAAATCCAATTGCATATTCGCGATCTGCGACCTCGAATTAGTCGAACAAATGACCCGGGTCGATATTGTTTGAAAAATAAAAATTTTGGATTCAGAATAATTTCGTCTGTACAAAAACAACTGACACTGTCAAAGGACAACCCAAGGAACATGATGCTAGAAGAATATCATTAGTATGGTCAGCGTTTGACCAGATAGAGGCAGCAGATTGGCAAAGACTGGCGTTCATGAGACCATGTGGCCACTCAGGGCTGCACCTCTAATGATGATGAGGAATATACAGTGTCGTCTGTGGAGAATGGACTTCAGGCGTAGCGCTCCACAAAAATCATAATAAAGAGGACTTGTCCAAACTCGATAACATCTAGTTCATCTCAAGAATTCATGTGGTTTTTGCCGGCATCCTTCGATTGCAATCCTCGGAACATCTCTGAAGACCCATAACCCGGTCCAATCTGGATCTTTTACTCCATATTCGGCATAATAAAGAACGCGTACGCAACAAACAATGGCGCTTTCTTCGCCGGCGATCCGAAAAACGAACGGTGACATTGGCCTTAGTTGGGGTCAAGAAAGAGTTTATTGTTGGACACGGACATTATTTTTAGCGGCAGCATTGTCAGTCAACATATCGCCGACAACGGCAGAATAAGAGGCTGAACCTTGGTCCACATTTTGTCGATTCCGATCTGGCGTAGAGATGAGCGGATTTTCGAGTCTCTCTCGTGAAAAATAATTGAGTACGTGACTTTTCCGGAATCTCAAGTAGTTGTCGAATTGATTACAATGAAAACACGACTCAAATACTTTCTTTTAAGTCAAATACGTACCTTCATATATCTCCAATGCTAGGAAGCATGAAAAAAGACATGGGTTAGAAGAGAATAAATAAACAATTTGTAAATAATAAGCAATAGAGTCATTCGGGGTAACTGAGCGCAGTGGGTAAGTGTGCGCAGTGCGTATATCTCGACTATGCAATGTATGAAAGAGGGGTTCATTTGGGTGAAGCAAGGGCGCAGAATCGCCATATTAGTTTTTCATAGGAGTGCGCCGTGCCACGTTTCTTTAACTTTTTATTTGCAATCAATCAAATTCACTAGTTTTCTTGTTAATTTTTAGCATCTCTGCACATGCTGCCAGGTCCGAGTTCCGAGTCCCTCGGTGTTAAACATTATTTTATTCGATCATGGGCATATTAATCTAAATATATAATAAAAAGTTTTAGGTTCTCTTAGCTGCTCAACTCTATAAGAACGTCAATTCAAATTTTGGCTTACTGGGGAAAGTGTGCGCGCATAGATTCATTATATGGGCATTAGTTCAGTGAGGAATAAATTATGACATTGTTGATTTTCTTGGTTAAGACTCGATCAATATTGTCCTATTTGTTCAGAAAAATATGAAGAGCCACCAACAGGGGAATGTATCAAGTGTTGTGTTCACCAAGAATTGTGGCACGAACAATAATGCACTGCTTGTAAAAAGGCGCTTCTGTATTGACAATAAACAGTATTTCTCTAATATTGTAACATTTTGATGACATTATTTTGTAATTTGTTTTGATTGTGTGGTTCACAAAGCACTGCGTTCACTTACCCTGTGAGGGTGCGCACACTTACCCGCAATACGGGGCATGTGAATGCACTTCGACTTACTCTATTAAATTCTTTTTTGCGGAAAGAAAACGTTTTTGTTTGTTTGCTTTTTGATGTTTTCTTATAGATTAGAAAATTCTCTATCTTATGAATATGTTTTAATTTTCCTAGCTTCAACATTTGAAACAGGGTATGGCTTGAAAGGCAAAAGTGCGCACAGTTGCCCCGAATGACTCTAATAAGCAATATATGATTCATTTTGTTTCTAGCTTCTTCGTAGCATGTTCCACATAGGTACCTATGAGGATTATTGTCGTGAAACGGTAAGTATAATAAGCTCCCTACATTTCAATCAATACCAAACAGCCATGAACGTCATTTGCGCTTGCTTTCAATCAAAGAACTCCGTCTTACGGCCGCCATGAAAACAGATTTCTATTCCTGATTGACAAACGAACGTTAATTATCATGCATGATTGATTTAAACGATTATTATGGATTTATTCATTGGTTTCGATCGGATAGCCTATAATTTAATATGTCGATATTGATTCTGTTGCTAATTCAATAAAGAAATTGTCGGAGAGCAACCAGTCTAATCTTGTCATCATGAGGAAGACTACATAGATAGTTTCTGATTTGTTGGTTTCTTCGAAAGAGTAGTTAATTTTCGACAACTATCGCAATAATTAGGTAGCTATAAAGCTTGAAAACTAAGGTACAAAATGATACTTATGTTCTTGGATTTAAATTTTTTTCATGCTTATGACGTTTGAGGTTGGAACTCATTTCAGAAATACAGGTGGGCCTTGTGGATATATTTAGATCTAGCGATCATTGCTCAATCATTAATCGAAATACATACATCCAATTAATTCGATATGACACAACCTTCAACAACCGCACCGCTCAATAAAATATCTTCACCTCCGCTGAATTTTTCAGAGTCAACCACTGACTCACATACGACCAAATGGGTGAAAAAGAAGGACAATTTTTTTCCTACGTCAAAAGAACGAGTTACTCGAAAAAAAAAACGATACGTTGATTAATTCACAAACCTTTTTAAGGCAAGAAGCTAGAATGTGATGAAATACATAATTCAGATCTGTCTCAAGGTGTTTGTGTGTGCAGTTTTCTCATATGATCAAATTGTACACCTAAATACATGGCTGAATAATTCATTACATTCAGAATCTATTAGATTTGAAATTTTGAATAATAATCGGTGTGAGAATGAGGAAATAATTAGACCCTATTTGGTCGTATGTCGACGCCTCGAAATGAAAATCAATAGCTTGTTATTCAATCGAATATCACACCTCTATTGAAACGACAAGCATTGTTCGAAATTTCTTCCAGGCGTTCTCTGTCTGTGATATTAGCCGAATCAATGAGCCGTTCATTGATGGAGTCCTAATGTGAAAATAATTTATATGGGTATCAATTATTTTGACGTGCTTGAATTAGTCTTAATCGCGCATTCTCTAACCTGCGCAATCTTGATTGATATGCTTAACGAACATGAGATATACTGGGCTGCTTCTACAGGAGGTGAAGAAGCTATGAAATTATCAGAATCGTATATGTAATCTGTTTTAAGTTCAATCATGGATTTTCATCAAGTATCGGTTTTATATGTATACAGTTCATGTAATAGCCAAACTTCTAGTTTTAAGAGAGTGAAGTCTCATTTTGAAAATCTGACAACATTTGAAGAAATGTATTTCATTTGGTCTTGAATTTTTCAGAATCCACGTCTTGAAACTTGAGGGATGATAGGGAGGAACGAAGAAGGACCGTATCTCTCTCTTGTGTCAAAATTGACGGACCTAATGAAGGCACTTTTGCTCTCTCTTTTCAGGAAAAATATATATGGCGGGAAATGGTTAGCTTTAGCTCGCAATACAATAAGAAATGTTCGAACGTAGCTTGTCTATTTATAGGCATTTGCCTATGTCGTTGACATCGGTAAAACGTTTAACGATCTTGGATCTAATAATATTGTTTGCTAGGATCCGATGTTTATTTTGTCAGGGTTGCTGTATCATTATTTGCGGGAAGGCAAAAAGTTTACAGATTATTATTGTTAAGAGATCAGTTGAATCGCTAAAACAATAATAATTTGAATATTGAACTTGAAACAGCTTATACGATTTTCAAAAAAAGTGTTTTTAAACCACGAAACACGTGTTTCGCTGTCACGATAGCATCTTCAGGTGAATGGAGGGTGAGTTTACCTTCATCCATACCATAACCATCATTGGGCACTGTCAATGCTAATGCATTAATTTCGATTTTATTTAATTCGTAATTGAACTGTTTGTATGTGTGTTATTTGAAACGTATAATTTACCGCAAACATTTAAATATGACTCTGCTGTGTAATCAACGCAGCTCTCCTCTATATTCATGAAGATATTAGTTCCACATTGAAGTGTCCGTGAATCTAGTGCTCTAGGTATACGCGGCTTCTTTGAAGTAGCGTCTGATCTTATCAACAAGGATAAATGACGGAATATCAAATCTTCAGAACGAAATTTTCAGATTTGCCATATTTGTTTGTTCTCGCCAAATGGATGGGTTGACAAATATTGATAGGTCTTCGAGACAGTTGAGTAACAGTCGAGAGAAAGTTCATGAAATGACATTCTCAGTCTCAATTTAGCCAAAGCACTTATTCCATAATGCAAACAAATGTTGTTATGACGGACTGAAAATGAAATTCTCCAATGAATTTTGAAATTTTGAAGCGAAATTTCAGGATCAGATAGTACACGGAAAGACCTTCAACATGAGGTATCGCACCACCCCTCATCCCTATTCAAAATCAAGGGGTTGTGCTCACGCCCGTTAGGGGTTGCAGTAACGGGAACATAAAAGTGGAAATTGAAGAGTCCGAGCGATTTTCTACGTTTTCATTTAAGAGCCAAAAAAAAGAGCTGTTGTGTGGAAATTGGAAAATCATAACAGCTGTGAGAGAGCTGAAATAAACGAATTGATAAGCTCGTTTCCACCTCTACATAACGATGTATTTATGCCGTCGGCTGTGTTGGCGACACTGCTCCATCCCACGATCTAGATAAGCATGATATATCGCCAGTAATTAGCACAAACAATTATTTAATTTTCCGAATAACTTGGGTACGCTCAACTCTCTCATAAAGGCATTTTAATAAATAACAAGAAACACACACACACGCTGATAAATGCTGCTTACGCATATATGGACTCAAAACGTGGTAGAATGAGTTATTCGGCGACACTGATGTACGACTTACCTTTTTTAGATGTTTGTTGACCCATTTCGTGAACGTTTTCTTCTGCACAGCGTCTCTTTCATCTGAAAAACGAAAAATTAATCAAGTTGCGAAATGGAACAAGATAAAGAGGCTGTTCATGTGAGGAATGGCATGAATGTTTCGGTATTGAGTCATGTGGATTGCGCGACACAAAAATAAAATGCGATCCGACCAATCGTATATACGGGGTGTATTTGAAGGTGAGGCTTTTTTTCAAAAGAAGGTAGAACTGGCCAAAATGAAGAGTTTTACCAAAAATCACCTATACAAAACTTTCAAAATGACAAAGTAGAAAAAAAAATTGAAAATGATTACTGAAATAGATCCTTATACGACCCTAGACTGTTTGTTAGCTGAATTATAGCAAAGCAGTGGGAAAAAACTTTTCTCCTGATTCGACCATATGATTTCGTTTAGGATATTGGTTCGATATTTACGTGGTAATGAAAATGGAAACTCAGGATTGCCGAATTGTTCTCATTATTTTTCAGTAACTTACACGATTTTATGAAATGGCTCATTTCGATACCAACTGACTTAGGACACAAGTGTAAAAAAATAGAATAATACTTCGAAATCTCAACAATAAAATTCGTCTGAATAATTATTCACGAATTTTTTCACAATGGGCATCAGAATCTTCTTGTTCGAACATTCCAACAATCGTCGTTAAAATGGGATGAAATGGGGAAACATCATAGCACTTCTTCAACATAACTAACATAAGCACTTTCAAGAAACTGGCTCGGTTTTCTACATTTCTTTTTCACCCTAAATTGCACGATGCAACAATTATGATTCTCTCCAAAAGTGACCTGATGCATCTAATCCGATGAACTTGGTACTGAACCATTCATTGTCCGGCCATATGTTTATGTCTTGTTTCGTTTTTGTGATGTAGGAGTACCTTGACAGTACGTACTTGAAATTCAATGAAATTTTGTCGAACTTCTAGGGGTTGTATCTCAGCCATCTTGCATATTTTATATAGGCAATTTTTGGTTGAACGACTTTTTTTGATGGGTTCTGCCTCACCTTCGAAAACACCCTATAATTCGGGAGTTTGTTAATAATATTAAAATGCACTCGCAAAAAGCATATAAGAGATTATCGCTTCTGATGCTCAAATTATGATCTGATGGGTATTTTTCAATAATACTGCGAAAAAAAAAGGAATTGCGCTATTTATTGAGTTGTACGGTGGACATTTGGAGGTTCTGCATCAGTGGCGACTCGTTAGGCCACCAGGGTTAGCCGATCCAAGAAATAGGCAATTTCTTATTTGCAATACCTTGCTTAATCACCTGTAGATAGCGACATGTTACGAATACCGATAAGTTTCATCTTAACTGATTTTTGGTGGCTTTTACCTCAAAAAAGGTTCTGATTTTTGACGTTTACGAAAAGTAAATGCTAAAGAAAGTGTAGAGAAAAAAGGTTAAAATTGTCGAAAGAAATGCCCACGGTGCTCGGTTTCGTTTTCATGAAATTCCTCGATGATGACAGAAACACTTCCTATCCTGTCATCGTTGTACGATTATCCGTCATCTAGTAAGCGATGATCGGTGACAGAACACATACATGCACGATGTAGAACATCCTCAGAGTGCACTCTACCGTTTAGCCGAGACACATATTTAATAACCGGACCCATTCATTCGATCTTCTAATAATTGACATCTACTGGTTAAGTGGATAATTGACGAATGAACTATGGTCGGTGGTTGCTGTGGGACGAAAGAGCGACTTGTAGATTTTATCAGCGTATCAATACGTCTTTGAGGATTTTCCAGTTGGCGTAGACGAAGTATGTGCTTTCAAAGCTCACCAAACTATGCAATAGAATATTTCAGTTGGTATTAGCGTTTGACGTTTAGAATTTTTCTTATGTATACTTCATTCACTTTTATTTTAGCAGTCGGTTGGACAGGGAAATTTGACACATTTCACTCTGTATAGTACGAAAATGTGGGGTTATGACGCTTGTCAAACATTTTTGGGTTTTAAATCAACGCTATGTTGCCCGTTCTACGTGAAAGTTTTTGTTATTACGTATTTTATCACAATGTCGAATCTCTTCGGAAAATATGTGACAAACATAATTGAAGTTTATACAAACTGATTGAAGGCATACCAAATCCAGTTATTTGCATGGAAAATACAAGAGATCAGTATAATATCATAATATGCACTAGCTTGAAGAGATTTAATGTTTGTTATCTTCTTTGGCTAAAGTTTGAATACGTTACATCAGTTGTAGATTTCAAAAATATTAACCCGAAGATGAAATGCATATGATGCAGAGGTTGGGAATGGGTATCTCCCGAAGGAATTAACAGATAATTACAAGAATGTTAAATTCTTCAACAAAAATCATCTTGCATCAACGTAAGTAAAAGGAATTAAAGGAAGTTTCAAGTTAAGATGAACTTCACCTTTGAACAAAAATTTCACATGAATAAACAATCAACAGAACAACTGGCGCGTATTTGTCGCTGTTCATCATCGATATAATAATAATAATTAGGTATTTATTGGTACCTTAAGACATTTACAATGTATAGGACAAGTCAAATGAAAAATAGAAAAATCAATTTTCGGAAACTTATTCTACGATGACATTAATCGAAAATCCTGTAGTAAACTTTTCGCATTAATTCACTCAAACATAAAATTCTCAAATGCCACCACTTTTTTGGGTCTCCCAATAGAAGGAAATTCTTTGTCATCCTCTTCATTCACAATCTTTCTGATTGTGGATCATTAGTTTAGATTCAGATGAAACATTATATAAATTCTCTTACATTGAATATGTTCGCTACCGTCTGACGTATTGTGGATTTTGGAATATCAGGGTATAACTATTTGAATGAGCGAACCTGAATTCTAAATAGCACTTCCGGAAACCCTGTCTCTTTCTCTTTTTTCCAATCACTTTCGGCATTTTCGTAATAAAAATTGATATTAGTTGTGGCAACGGCGTTATGACATTACCGACATTTCATGAGTGCCAAGTGCCAACCTAACTTCGTTCTAGTTACAAAAACTTGAGAAAATTATTTCATGGCCAACCGACTGCTAAAATGAATTTGAATGAAGTATATGTATAAATGTCTTAGATCAGCCACCTACTGTTTGTCTAGGTGGTGTTAAAACTTCAAGTGTTTATCCAAAGAAGATATACGTGGTCTTAATCGAGGTCTTAACGCTTCAAATCCCAACTGTCTTCAAGACGAAAGATCTGAAGAAAAAAACATTTTGTAATATCTAGAGAATAAATGGCAATTCTGACATCTCGCATGAAATATCAAGGAACAAAAGTTGGCCTGTGTGTGCATCACTGGACCTATGAGAACATACCCAACAAGGGCACTTGAGGTCATTACAGATCTCACCCTTCTACATCTATTGATGTAGGCCACGAGGACATTCCCAGAATATCTAGAGGACGTACAGGCAATGAGAGAATTAAAAATCAGACAGCCTGGTCCTCTCTAACCAAGTGCCATCTTTTCTTCGAGCTGACATGATGGATGAAAAAAAATTAACCTCTTTAAACGGATCGTGACGTCGAAACTAGAACACTCATCGATCGATAATGATTTAAAACGATATCACGCACTCTAATAGCCTCGCTAATCATATCATTCTTGTGTGATACCTTCTGCCATTCTAATTCAGCGTGTTCAATTACCTCACGTCTCTTCAGCCTGCATTTTTCCCACAGTATCGGCATTTACCGGCCCTAAGGTGACGATTCTTCTGGCAAGTTGATCCAGATTCAACGGACGTCTCGTATTTCATTCAGAACAATTACAGTTGAAAGTTGTGAGGTACGTGGGTGATGGAAGAAACTTGATGAAATGTATACTCACGCCATAGTTCAGAATGGAGTAGATACGGAAAAATTTGCCAAAACAAGCACGACTTGATGACCGAATACATTTATAAAAAAAGTAGTCGTTGGAATACCGAACAGATCAAATTTTTTCCGTAATTTTGACATCTGAAGAACTCTCGAAGGGCACATAATTCTATGTGAGCATTTGACGTTAATACAACCATGAATATTCATATATCTCTTCAGTAAATATTTATCTAACAAGACCGAGCAAGATAAGGACGGTCTGTGTAAATTGTCGAAAAGAAGAACATGAATTTCTTGCCGAGATATGAGGACCTTCAAACTTTGAGATACCCAACCCTCAAGGTCGATAACCTTTTTTTTTGAGCGATCGGAATCGAATACAAACGGATTTTCCTCGAGTGTCTCGAAACATTGAAATAGACGGAATTCATTCCTTACGTATTATTTTATTTGAGGCAATAAAACGTTATTTATCGACCGTTTGAGTATTAACTGAGCGTAGAAGTCTTCCTGTTCCATGGACTGAAAGGGAGGGACATGTTTGTAACATGTGTTGAAGATTCTAGGAGATATTTTGATCACATAGGATCCGGAACCTTCTCCGAAGATGGGAAATATTCTTCTCAGGTGTTTGACTATATTCGATTGAAATTTGAAGATATATCTTCAACTCTACAGGGTGAGACTCGTACAATTATTTTAACAGTTTTCCGATTCGGCCCTGATTAAAAGATATAGCCATTTTAAGTGTCACTTCTGGATGAACAAAATTACCTGGGCATAATGAGAAAACTGGAAAACGTAGGTGATATCCGGTGTTCGAAAAAGATTCGTCTAATAAACGAAAAACTATATTCAGAAATTCATTTCATTCAATAAAACCGGTTGTGATATAAAACTAAAAATAATTTTTTTTTTATGGTTTTTCAACAGCCTGTATCTTTTAAACCGAGCCGATTCGGGAAAAATGGTAAAGGAAAAAAGTGTTTCTATCGACCCCTAGAATCTACTGTTAAAATATTTGTACGAATCAAAGACTAACCCTGTATACCTCGTCCGAGTATCGACAAAATATCTTGCAAAATAATCGGTGAGCTGAAAGCCGGTTAAGCAACAACAAACCAATCGTTAATCCATCGTTACAATCCACTCGGAACGCCATGCCTAAAAATTAAAAACCCTCCACCATACCTGAAGTACTCTCTATAAAGCAATCCCATATAGTACCTTTGAACTTGGTCAAGTTCTCCTCATAACCATGGGGTTTATTGCTGTCGGAAGGGCCTGTCCTCCTGTATTTCTCCTGAGGACCCTCGTACATCGCCTCCCTGGGATCGAACCCCAATCTGTCCTTGTAGTAGGCCTGCGTCGACATTTTTTCCCAACTTTGGCACTTCACATAAATGACACTTGCGGTTTTTCGTATCTCGCCTGGTTCACAGTCCGTTTGTTGCACTCGAGTCGATTATTCCGTTTCAGCGGCAGATTAGTAAGACAGTTTCTTATCGGATTTTTTTTTCGAGATATCGCCAGGTATCTCGAGTGATTTTTTTCGGTTAGTTTTTCGTATTTTTCGTTCCTTGTTCGTTTCGTACGCCTTCTGGAAAGTTATGCTTTTCTTATAAAGAAATTGGACGCTAGGAAATGCGAGGAAAATCAGCTGTTCCTATTCTATCATTTATGATTCGAACTAAGCGAAAAAACGAGCGAAACTTTCATTATTCCGAATCAAAATTGAAATGAAACAAAAATACATTTAGATCGAAGAGTGTCAGTCAAATTCCCATCCGACAAGAAAAAACTGAACAGGTTTCAAAGACCGATGTAGTTCCATCAAATGTATATCATTACGAAACATCTCAACTTTCGATTTCCACCAAAAAAACGAAATAATTTGCATTTAAATCGTTCCCAAGGAAGTCCAACGTAACTATGTAAATATCGTTCATTATTTCATCTATCTGGTAGAGTTTTATTGGAATGCACAGTATGCAATCGATGTTCACAAAGAAGCCTTTCAAGTTATTGCATCAAATGCAGTATTTCCTCTTAATAACATTATTTTCGAAGAACTGAATCAGGTCATCCTTGATAAGGATTAAATTGATTCAAGAATTCACCCACTTTGGAAGAACTGATAATCCAAGAAATGTTATTTCTTCAAACGAGGAAATGTGGGGCCATTAAATATCGTACCTATTCATGAAGATCGAAATTTCACCATAATCATCTCATTAGATCTGGTGCAAGGGTATATTGGAATGGTTCTTCCATTAACATGATTACACTCTCATCGATTTTTAATTTCAGATTTCTAGTCGGAAGTTCTGGCCAGGCCCTACTGATTTTCTATACAGATAACGTATGAACTCTTATGAAAGCTTAGAACTTCAGAACCGAGTACTGTAACTCGAAAAAAAATTTCTAGCTTCTGAAATCATTAATGAATATTCCATATAACCTAACCCTGTATCTGATATATTATTCAAATTATTGTACAGTTAGTCATTATCTACGAGTGCTTTGTCTTTTGCAAGACTTTAAATTTAGCCTGAAACTGGGTCGATATTTGCATAGTAACACCTTGTATAAGGCGATTGACTAGGAAAAGGCGAATTTGACAACCACCTATGTAAGAAATGGGCGTAGTCTTGGGTAATTCTTTGCCACATATTCAATCCTAACATCACAAAATACGAATGCATGGTGGAAGAAAGCATTCATTCATTTACCAAACCATTCCCTGTAAAATAACCAGAGAGAACTTTTTTTTTATGAAACCCGTAGGAATTCTGTCTAGATACGGAACATAATACCTCTGACCTACAAGGACATCGTAGAATCTGGTTATGCAAAATAAGAATTGGACCTAACTGACCAAGGTTAAACGAACAGTTTGGAAGAGAATATTTGGGGGATACACTTGTGTATCTCGAAAATAATTGGATGTATCAACCTACCTCTACGTCTACTTCGAAGGAAGATATCAAGGTTGAACACGAATCTTGTTGTCAGTGTAGGCAGGAATGACTAAAGTCTTCTGAACTTCGAAATTTGATGGCTAAAATCATGATAAAATGTTCTTTCGAAAAGATACCCCATTCTTTCGGACAGTTAATGAGGTGATAATGAAAAAACGCATCATGTATAGACGGTCGACCCTATTGAAATTTTAACAGACGAACACAGATTAAACGGGTACTTAAATGGTCCCATATGTCTGGATGAAAGTAACCGTTTGTTCCGCGAAAGGAATTCACTTCATTGCAGTGATCCGTCACTAAATTGATTCAGTGGAAACGGTGACGTCAACCAATAAATTTAGGTGCATTACTGCGGTTTCCTATGCTGAAAGCTATGAACACGTATGATTGGAATGATATCATGAGAGGATATCACAGAATTATCGTCAGGATTGATCATTAGTGTTCCAGTTGAAGAAAGAGTTGTGTTATTAGTGCAAAATGTCTGTTTTGAACTACATAATATGCATATTTATTCTTGTCGGTGGTATAAAACCGAGTATAAAACGCTATGTCGAAATCAATAATTATGTAATACTCCTACACTGTGTGGTGCAGGTTATCAAAAGGCAACCACACTTCGCAGTTGTTTTCGGTTACAACATCCACCTGAAAATTTGAAGAAAACTCTAGTTGTCTTCAATTCTAGGAAATATTATACCTTTAGAGAAGTGCTTCAACCGAACCATATTGAAATGGTGAAGAAACCTGAAGGGGAATTAAATTTTAGATCATATTTAATGAATCAGAGAATAATGGATTACAATTATTCAAAATCTGTGTTTCCCATTTGAGTGGGGTGAATATGAACTTCTGCAGGGTGTAGATACTGTTGAGGAGTTTTTGCTCATTGTTGTTTCATATTTTCTAATGAAAAAACTTAAGAATTGATCACGAAAAAAGTAGGACATCTCCTAAAACTTTACGAATTGCTCTCCCAAAACCAAACGATGAACGACCCATAAGATCAGGTAGAAAATCGAGGAGTGAAATAAAAAAACATATTCCTAAGACTGTCGATGACAGACTGTTAAAATTGGAAGGTTTTAGCCACAATGTGACTTTTTAATAACACTTGTCTCTGCTTGAGTCTAACTCAATAAGTAGCAGGGTTTTGTATAAAACGTTTTTTTAGTTGTTTCAAGCGAATTTGCTTGATGATTTATGTGCAATCACGAGCCTTGTTTAGGTTTGAAAAACTACTCATTTCAATTTTGATCTGGACTAGTGAAGGTCTGTGAATTTTTTAGGAAGAATTTAAAGATGGTAAAGTTCATGAAACACCAGGGCGAATTCTGATTTTTTGGATATGAAGGATTCGATGGACCAATTTCTGGAATCAGATGAGCACAAGGAAATGAATGAAAAGGTTACTAAAACATCGAGAAAAGATGAAGCAGTAGCAATCACACAACGCCACGATCTAAAGCAGCGATTCCACGAATCCTTCAAATCCAAAGTTGGAAACGAAAAAAAACCGTCTCCTTCGGCAAAAATACCTGTCGGGTTTAATTCTAAGAGCACATTAAAGAGACGATAGACGACACATCACAACCGAACATAGCGCGAACTGAGCCTCTCTCTATCGGGCAATAACAATTCGATCCTTACTCGCTCTAATCAAATCAAGTAATCCTCGGATAATCTAACGTAGTCGGGTATGGCACGTAAACAACAAAAACTGCGACGGCAGCGCAAGCGACAACCGTTGGACAACTGACAATCGGCGCCAAAGAAGAATAAGAATGGGTTGAACATGCGTCGCCGGACTCAACGAGGAGTAGTAGTAGATAGAGGCTTTCTTGACTACTTTTGGTATGCGGAGAACGGGTATGTTGACGCGTTTTGCATGCGTAGGAGTCAATACACCGGTGCCGATGGCGACTTTCAATTTTTATCATCGATATCGTGTGATAACGGTTGTGGCGATGCCATCGATTATGTTCGCTGATACGGGAGATGGCACGCTCTAGAGATGCACCATGCAAACCTAGATCCAACTAAGAAAACTGGGACGAAAATAGTTTTTCCTCTTCTGGGTCAGACTAAGGGAAATGAGAAGCCATCTCCTTGGTGTCGAGAGGTCAACAAGGTCCCTTTTGCAGCTGCAGAAGAAGAGATGCTTCTGACAGAAGAAGGTCTCCGAAGCTGTCAACTGAAAGGCAAGATACTTGATGCTGGTATTGCTGGTAAATCTTGAAGGACTTGGATGAGTCCTTTCTCCTTTTTGGGGTATCTTCCATACGTATACTTTCACACAGTTGCGAAAGACACTGTATAACAGAGTAGAAAACGAGACAAAGAGTGTGACCAAGAAACTTTTCAAGAGTATATTTTCTACTGAATTCAATAGGAAGTAATTCTTCTTATTGGTAACACTGTTGTATAAAGATTCCTACAAACATTTCCAGAGGAATTACAGTCTGTACGAGTCTGTATATCTAGATACATACCAAATCTTGTATCTACATAGATAACAAACTTGAAAACACCTTTCCACACAGACGTTTCACATTATTACTACCTTATATCTCATAACACAGCTTTGAGTTATATAGGATATTGTCTTTTAATCTAACTATACGCAGCTGTCTATCAAGGATCCATTCCTACTTTCTAAACCTTCGTATTCTAGCTGAAAATGTCACATTATCTTGAATTTTTTCAGGGAATTCAGTGTTTTGGAAAACGACCATCTAACTGGAGTTTTTCTATGAAGGAAATAGCTTCTTCTCCTAGCAGTATCAGTGGTGAATTCAATTTACAAGTTATCATAATGTGATACGTATCAATTTAATACCCTTTATTATCAATGTTTGCAAAGAATTCTATATTTGAAGAAATTGTTGATACACTGTCAGGAGTGACATTGTTAATTATGTATAGTATCGATAAACCTCACAATACCGACTACTCAACGACACAAGGGTTATCGCTAATTTTATTTCAATTCGAGGTCATCGAAAGAGTCATAAATGTTCAGATGTGAAATTCAAGAATTTTCGCGAAACCCCAAAGCGTATTTAAAGTCCACTTTCATCATAATTAGCCATCAATTTCGACATTTATCATACCAATTATAAATACGAAGTGAAGGAAACGGATAAGTGGCTTTGCAGTAAAGACATGTGGTTTATAGCTTTTCTTTGAAATGATTGCTGAATTTCTTTCTCTTCTCTGAGTTACTCTTATGGTTTCCTGAATGATTCTGTATACTGAGCGACATGGAAATAGGGACACAGCAATACTAGGCTGTATTGGAATAATGTTCTGTATACTTACGAGGATATATTGAAAAATTCTCAGCCTATTATTGAACCTAACAAAATTTCAATGTGAAAATATTATATTACTCAACAGATTTTCCTCTTGATTGGATACATTTGTTACAGCGAACCTGCAACGTCTCTAGACTTTCCAAAAAAAATGTTTCTTCTTGCTCTGCAAACCAGACCTCCACAAATTTTATTACCTCCTCGTTGGAAGAAAATTTACGACCTTTCAAACTTTTTTTCAGTTGAGGAAAGAGATGATAGTCGGATGGAGCCAAATCTGGTGAATAAGAGGGGTGTTCTAGTAATTCAAACCTTAAATCACGAATTTTTTGCATGGTAACATGAGATTTGTGTGCAGGGGCATTGTCTTGCAACAACAAAACACATTTGGATAGCTTTCCGCGTCTTTTCTCTTTAATTTGTTCCCGTAGAGTGGTCAGTGATGTCGAATGGCAATCTCCGGTTATTGTTCTACCCTTATCCAAAAAATCAATCATGATTACTCCATGGCAATCCCAAAAAACTGAAGCAAGAACTCTTCCAGCAGATTTTTGGACATGAAACTTCTTAGGTCTTGGAGAACCAGATTGTAGCTTTGTTTCTGGATCGTAGAAATGTACCCAAGTCTCATGCATAGTAACAATTCGGTTTAGGAAGTCTACATCGTTTTCAAATCGAGCACAGATCGAACGCGATGCTTATATCCTTGCACGCTTTTCGTCAACATTCAAACTTTTGGGGATCAATTTTGCAGCAATTTTTCTCATGTCCAAATTGACGTGAACTGCATGATGAACGCGTTCGTATGAAATATTCAGTGCTTCAGATATCCGTTTTAGCCCAATTCGACGGTCTGATGAAATCATGTCATGAACTGCATCGATATTTTCTGAGACTGACGCAGAAACTGGCCTTTCCGATCGGTCATCATCTTCAATGGAAAATTCACCTCTTTTAAAGCTTGCAGTCCAATTTTTCACGGTCGCACACGAAGGACATTGATCACCAAGGGTATTAAGCATATCTTCGTAAATCTGCTTACCTCAACCCTTTTAAATACAAGTACTTGATGATGTCTCGATACTCCAATTTTTCGATTTTCACAATTTCGGTGGACATCTTCTTTATTTCAATTTATTGCGTAACTCTGGTTTACTTTTTTGACCTCAAACGTCACACTGACACTTCTAATGAGTTATTGTTCGTTGCTATGGTAACGCTATATATTTTTTATGCATGGAACTGGTCTAGGCTAACTAGATATCAATGCAACCTCGTATATTCCTGGAAATTCCTTCTGATGACCTCATTATTACCGGGTCTTCTGTTTTCTATGTGGCTTAGTATAGGATACCGCTTTCCTCGAACTGCTGATGGAAAGCCATCTGCGTCCTGTAACTCATCTAGGTTGTGACACCCAGTGTACTCACACTGTCGCCAAGATCGAATCGCCCAACGTTGAATCATCCATGTTCGCACGAGGAGTTACCTTCATTAAATCTGGTCATGGATACCCATAAATGAATAAATCCGTGCCGATTCATATTCCATACTCGACACGGAGTGATATGTTCCATGTTCGGTCAAGAGATTCCGAAAAATCCCCGGCCCTCATGATCCGTTTGCGAATGGGAGCGAGCGTGTGGGTATTAAAAATTCGAATCGGGTTACTCAATTGATTGGATAATGCCCACACCGGTGCTCTTAGAGCTGCTCCGTCTGGTCGACGGTATCGAAACGACTTCATGGAATTACTATTTTTCGCCCACGACCCTCGCATGTGCATTTTCTGGGACGATAAAGGAAAAATCAGAAGTGGATGTGAGGTGTGACGTCGATACGTGTAGGTGACGCTTTATGTGGTTTATTCCTTATTGCCTAATATGTTGCGGCTGGTTCTATGTTGAGGATGGCGAGGAAAGTTGTTCATCTTTATGGTTATGGGCTGAATAATATTACGATTCCATATGTTGAGTGAACTGTGAAATATTCGATTCTACCGCACCCCAAGCGAGGGTAGAAACTTGGACATATTTTTACCGAGAAGTCGACAGAATTGTTTTGGTCGTAGATGGATGAAATTTGGATATTTATTACTAGAAGAGTTGCTCTTTCAGAATATGTAACACATGGAGCTCTACGATTGTTTTTCTAGGAGATACGCGTCTTGAAAGTTGACCTTCGAAAATTTCCGAAAAAAATTGGGTCACTAAAAATTTCGTCAAGAGCGAACGGTTTCACTGAGGCGCTTGAAATTTTCAAGGGGTATTTCCGAATGGTTCATCTAACTAGAAAAAAATCGAGGTTTCTCTGCGTCGACTAGTTTTCACGTAGTCAAGTCACAAACTTGGTCCTCTCAAAATCTCCAAATAGGTTATGAAATTAATTTAAATGGGGAATTCTCCTCAATTTGGGTTATCACTGCATATGCAAGTTTAAACTGAATAATTATGAGTTTCATTCATGATTTCTTCAAATTCACCGCGGAAACTATTCAAAATCATCCTTCAAATATGGGGTTTCAAAATTTAAATCACTTTGTGAGGAGTTTACGATTTGGCAACAGCGCATACAAGACAATGAAAGAAGAATATCCGATCAGCTTGTTTATAAAATAACAGCTGTTGATTAGGGATGGGGCGTTATTCCCTAACCTGTTATTTAACAACGGTTATTCGAAAAAAGCAATAACTAACCGTTATATGTCCTGAACAATAACAGGTTGCGCAGTAACGTGTGCGCGAACACGTTACTGCGTTGAAAAAGCCGTTTATTCAGACCGTTTCTGATATAACAGTCGTCGACGTTGGCGTTGAAAAAGCCGTTTATTCAGACCGTTTCTGATATAACAGTCGGCGACGTTAGCGTTGATGGCGTTTAGTTAGACCGCTTATCATATAACTGTCGACGACGTTGGCGTTGAATAAGCCGTTTATTTAGACCGTTTCTGATATAACAGTCGACGACGTTGGCGTTGAAGCCGTTGAGTTCAGCAGAGAGGTTGTTTCTGGCGGTTATTGTTTAGTTAAACCGTTTCTCATATAACAGTCGGCTACATTGGACTTGTTGGCGGTTAGTTAGATCGTTTGTTGGCGTTTATTAACAGTTTACACTTTTCAAACGGATAACGTTGGCCATATTCTCGACTCTCGATCTCGGTTGATGGTTCTGTTACGTTAGCGGGCGGATGGGAGGCTGTTATTGGTACATTATGTTGTTAACATCGAAGTGATGAGATTGGATAAAATATCGGGAGGAGCACTCACCGCAGATATTAGCCGATATTAGCGTATTATTTTATTGGCTATATAGAATTAATAAATCGAACTTGGAATAGGACGAATGGGTAATGAGAGTATCCAGATGAAAAAAACAAATGAAAAATGGTTATTTAAATATTGGGGAACACATTGAATACTCTAATATTTTTCATCAGTTGCGAAGTATTTCACTGGTTTAGAAAAAAGTAAATTTTTTTCACATTAATGTAACATTAAGATGAATGAAAGAAGTAAACATCCACAAAAATTATAATCAAAAATTTCCAACTCAGTCGTGACTCGTTTACACCCTAAATTTGTAGAGAAAACCCCTTAATCGACAAACCTTGAAGATGTTATCGGTTTTCAGAGCAAATAACGTATTCACCTGTTATCAACAACCGTTATTAAAAAAAAACCATAACGGTTGATAACCGTTAGTGAAAAATAACGTTATTGCCCATCACTACTGTTGATCTACAGGCGTGTGCTTACTGGCGAGCTTCAACTGCAACAGGCCATAAAAATCCCATAAAATTTTACGACCTTCCTCGTTCGTCGCAGACTTCATAGACAGCCATCTTTGTCTATCTCATCAAGATAATGCATTTGTTGTCCTTTATTACCAAAGCATATTTCAGTCGATGTTGCCAGCTTGTGCAATTCTCACAAAACGCTTCAAATACCCATTTTTTTTTCATTTTTAAGTGCTTAAAATAATTTTTTGGGAAACGGTTGAAATGGTTATTTCAAAATGTGACGTTTCAAAGATATTTCATAAAAAATACATCATTTTCGTCAGAAGAAGTATTCCCTATTCCTGAACCTTGGGGAATTCGAATCAAATTGATTGATTTCCTCAACCAACGATTGAAGAAAATGCAAAAAAGTGTTTGAATCACCCAAATCGACCAAGTGGTTAGAATTCTATGAAAATTAGTCTTCAAAAGTTGTTGTTTTCTTAGATGGATGAAATTTGAAGACTTCTGTGACTATAAGAGCTTATTTTTCAGAATATGTATCACTTTTGACACTTTTGCATCAGTCTAGCAGAAACTGACGAGTGTAGATTCTGTGGGAAGGAGAAAGTGTGGCGGCGTAGTTGTACCCATGGTAGAAGAATACTTCATCTCACCATGGTGGTACCAAGGGTGGCCAAACGATGGCATCACTGCGCACGACGGTTGCGATCACAGGGTAGATTATACGTCTATTGCGGTGCAGCATACGCCAAACGATGGCGCCACCGGCGACGCAAAACTCGATACCCTCGACGTAACCGGCGTTTATAGCAGGCACAAACTACGGTGCTTCGGCGATTGTCGTAGGTAGCTGCTAGGGTTCATTAACCTACCTGATGAGTCCGACCCTAGCAGTGGGACGAAACAATCACCCCAAGAGCACGCATTTCCTCAAATAGCGTGAACTCACCCCAGCACATACCGCCAAAAAAGGAAACTCCAGATCACCTCACCTATTTGGCTTCGCCAAATACTCTTGGATAGGAGAGCGATCCATAACCGATTAGATGCAATGCAAACTTTTTTGAAATCTACAATATACAACACGTTACAGAAAACAGCTTATGATTTTGTAAATACTTTCATCGTCCTTGAGTGCAAGGATGCATTGCGACATCTAGACGTTAACCACAATGAATCATTGACTGGCAAAATTAGAACGAGTATATAAAATGCTATTTGCTTCTCACCGTCAGCTGTAAACACCATACAATTATCGGTTACAGCAAGATATTATTTGGTAACATTTCCGGTGGTTAACGTAACTTCCAACAGACCAACTTTGGATTCGCACGAGCAGAAATCGTACATAATAATTGCGATTATAGGATAGATGGATAGATGAGCTTGTCGAAAGCTGCGTGCAGATGTAAATCACATATCCACAGTGAGAATTCGGCATGACATAATATTTTGGTTCGTGTCTTCCAAAAACGAACGAATCGAGCAAGAAAAAAACGATTTCAGCAATGACAATCTGCCATCCCGGGCCAGAAGAAGACGCCCACCAGGTGCGTAGGCCCTGCCAAGAAATCGCGCTACCTCGCGTCTCCATCTAGGGTCATATCCGACGTCGAATGTGTGGCAATAAACAACTACGAGTCGATACGTCACCTGTCGTGCTAGTTATCTGGTGCAAATGTTCGTAAATCCGATCTAATTGATGTTGCGAAAGGGTTTTTTGCCCGACTATTTGGCGTCCCCAGGTGACGAACTGTTAACAAACTGTTGCAGACGGTTGAGGTGTCTTTATTTGGGACTGACGACGCCTAAGCTACAGATTATACTTCTTTGTTGTTTGCTAGCAAAGGCTAAGAACTAGCTCCCAGAAAAGTGTTCGAAGGATAACAAATCCAATATATTTTTTTGAGAGGATGGTTTGGCTAGCTCGCTCTCCACACATGATATGCATCGAGCATGTCTTGTTAAGTTACACTGCGCAAATAAATTAACGCACATTCTGGAAATCTCAAATTTATTCTACAACTGAAGGTGTTCTCAATGATAATTAATTTTATCAGAATTATGCATGCATATGTTATCCACTTTCAACGGTTTTCTTCAATACAGATGTTTTTTTCCCAGCAGGAATAAAAAAAGATGATATTATCAGATTTTGAATGTATTGGCTCCATTCTAAAATCAGTTGTTCTCGATCAATTCTAGTGATCAATAGTTTTCGATCGCTATGCAACGCGAAACACGCAATTTGAGCCAAGAGGAATGTGCCCAAGCGGTAGTTTTGCGAGAAGAAGGGTGGACATACACAAGAATTGCAGAAAGGTTTGGAGTTTCCCATACAAGTGTGTCCAGAATGTTGCAGCGATTCAGGGAGACAGGTATGAATGTCCGAAGACCAGGACAGGGTAGACCACGGGTAACAACTGCCATTCAAGAACGTTACTTGAGAGTTTCTTCGTTGAGACAACGGTTTGCAACTGCTCGCCTCCTTCAAATTCAGCTTGAGCAAACTCATGAGGTGCACTCAGACAATAAGAAATCGCCTCAGATGAGACTAGATTCTGCCTCTACCATTGTGATCGACGTTCCCTTGTATACAGACGTCCGCATGAAAGATATGCTCAGTGCAATTTCCTGAATACTACTGGTTTCGGGGGAGGATCGATTATGGTATGGGGTGGAACATCTTTGACTGCTCGCACAGACCTAGTGGTCGTTGATAATGGAGCTATGAATGCTGATAAGTATATAAGGAACATTCTTGAAGAGCATGTAGTGCCATTTGCCCCATACATTGGTAAAAATTTCATTTTTATGGACGATAATGCCAGACCCCATCCAGCGCGCATCGTTCAGGAGTACCTTGAAGAGGTTGAAGTCTTTCGAATGGAATGGCCAGCAAGAAGTCCAGATCTCAATCCGATTGAGCAGGTTTGGGACAACCTCAATGAGAAGTTCAGAAAATCATCCAGCTACTCTTAATGACATAGGAATCCAACTCGGAGAAATCTGGGAAGGATTAGATCAGAACATTTTAAGATCACTCATTTTGAGTATGAACCGTCGTTGCCGAGCTGTAATTAACGCAAGGGGTGGAAATACAAAGTATTAAATCACTTATCAGCATTTCAGTATTTTGAAAATAGTTCATTTCTCTTCTTTCACATAAGATTCGGTGAAATCCTGAATTTTTCTTCCATTTGATGTGTCTTGTTTCGTTCAAAACCTTCTCGAGAGAACATAAAAAATAAGTTATAAAGTCAATGTAGAGTTAACTTTCATTAAAATTGAGATTTTCAGAATGTGCGTTAATTTTTTTTGCGCAGTGTATGTCAAGAACAAGTGATCAACAACTGAAGCAGCCTTCTAACGCTTTGCTGAATATTTGGACTGATTCGTCCCAAAATTTCATGAATTGTCTTGGAAATCAACAGACAATGCCTCTTCTTATATCAATAATTGAAGGGCTATAGCAAGAAGTGAAAATTATTACAATTAAACAACTCACAAATTTTTTCTGCATTTTTGTAAGCCAACTTTCGTTGTTTGAAATTCTTTCTGGCCAACATTTTCGAACGAAACACTCGTCTGCACTAATGAAGAGACAAAAAAATCGACGATTAAATGATCATGAAAACTATTATCCCAATAGGATAATAGAGAAATTGTCATGATAAATTGACACAATGATTACGTTGCATTGAACTTTGCGAATTGAGGATGGGTGGGAATTAGAAACAGGTGTGGAATAGTTCACACAACAATTTGATGGGATATTTCACCCAACTGTTGGTTCAATATCGAAAGCCAAACTGAAAAGTCATGGAAGTGGAGAAATCTTGACATCCAAATGGCATAATTATGGAAAAAAGCAGTAGTTAGTGGCAGAAAGCACTGAAGAAAACATTGGGTAGCCTTTTAACGAGAAAAAATATAATAGAAGTATAGAATGAAAAATATCAATGACAAAATCATCCCCATTTACAAAGGGTTAATGAAAAGTTAGGATTATCATTTAAAAAGAATTTAGTACCCTCCACGCTTGGTTGAAGGTGATAATTCATAAAAGATAATGATCAAATGAGCAAAATACCGAGCAAAATACTAAATCCCTCTCAATCTGTATATTTAAAAGTTGATTTCTTGTGCAATTCGAGATCTAGAACAATAACATTCTGGAAACTCTCTCGATCTCCATGTTCCAAATTGGTTACGACCAATTCGACCAATTTCTACCACATCCTCCTACGAATTAAACCAGAAATTAAATCGACCTTTACGATATGAATATTCATGACTAACAAATCATTTCCATGAATGACGATTAAGTTTATATTCGTGAATACCAACGATTCTGTAGCGGGCTATTGATGAGTTCATTGTGAAATAGTGAGAATTGGGTTTAGTCTCGTCTGCGCAGGACCAGATATCAAATGTACCATGAAATAGGTGTTTGACTTGGGTATTCGCGATTTTTTTTTGTGATACAGGAGGCACTGTTCAGGTTCTATTCGGATCACGAAATGTACGATACTAGATTATTCTTAATCGAAGGTTATACTCTGGATATTGCTACATATTGTTAATACTCCGTTTCAATTGCGTGGTGAATCAACACTACAAGAAAACAACTATTAACATCAAAAGATATACGTAGCCAAGTATTCATTACTTTATTTACATCACCCGGACAATACAGAGGATTTTCAATAATGAAGGCTCGATGTTGAAATGGAATAAAACAATTTAAGTGCAAGAATTCTTAACTGAATAATATTTTCGTGAGAAGGGATCTGCCAAAACAACACTGCTACTTCTGCCTGTCAATATTGACCTATTCCTTTTGGATACCCCTTCAGACAATCATTCTTCGTACAGGCTCAGTTGAGGATAGTAGATTTAGGTGGAGTGTCAAAGTTCCCAAGGATAATTTTTATCGAATATATTCGCCAACATCCCAGCATGCCACTGACTCATACCGAACTTTATCTCGTCATTAAAAACTGATATCAAATCATGCACTGCATTTATACGCCTCATATAAATTGACCCTAATTAAATAATTTTCGATCGTTCGATGAAAATAAAATTAAGCTTGATAAATCGGGTTAAATAAACAGATTTATTCGCCTGATTTGTCTGCCAAAACATATCAATTTAAATACAATAGGATAATACGGTCGGCACTCTGGATTCAAATGGAATAATTGACGATTGGCATTTCAATGACAGTCTTGTGTCACTCCCGATTTGGAACGTGATAATTCAAGAACCATTCGGAGTATCGGCTTATAAAAAACTACTCCGATAACTATCATTGAAGATTTGGAATAAAATTTCACTGAATCGTGAAGAGAGTCCCTACAAGAATACCCCATCAAGATCTATATGGGTGATGATGATATTGCACAAGTGGACGAAATCGAGCAAAATTGAAAGTAGACGTTTTTACACCACATCAAAATAACCATAAATGCTGTCTAGTCATCTCTGAAACGCAGACTAGAAATTGACTCGTCTAGGTATTTCTCTTCGTTCTATATTTGTGTTCCGGAAGTTAAGTCATTAGGAAGGTATTTCGCATCGCGTTTGTTTCACAGAACCCCTTTCGCACTGGACAAAATTGATGAAAAGATCACTGGTATTATTTCACGAGACCTATGTATGTATAATTTGATCTTTCCTCAACAATTTGCTCGTAATAATGAACGACGTAATGAGAACATTTGAAATTGATTATTTTCTTTGGATGACATATAGATATACAAATGTAGAATGGAGATTCCCACGATTACTATTATCGTCAATTAAAAACGAAGTAATCAACCACTAATACACTGATATTAAAACAATTCCGAAAAAATATCCCATTACGATGATGATAAAAAATTCGATTCCATTGTCTGTAAACGAGGACACTGCGGTAGGTATCCACTCTGGTTGTTAAGTCGATTCAAGATCACTTCTTGAGGTTATTTTCGTATCCCATATTCAACAAATAGAAGCACATTGTAAGCGCCTTCGAAGCTTTCAATGTACTGTCACTATTATTGCCTTTTCATCACTAAATCATACTTTGATGGTCTAGGATTATATCACTCAATCTTCTTCACTTCCAAAATTTCAAGCATAGATACCATTATTGCCAAAAGTAAACTTTCACCTTTCAAACCAGAACAAGAGAAGCATATGTAGTATGTCTAGGTACATGGGAGTTGTGTACGCTTATAAGAAAGGCAAATTTGAACTTTTCTTTAGGTGCTTTCCATATACATTAAGATGATTTACGAACCAAAAGTTACCACTAGTGATAAAATCAAAACTTTTCTTGTCAACCTCAAAAAGTTGTTGGCCAGTCCCCAGCTGAGGTAAATATTTGTAACTTTTCACTTGTAAGTAGATAAGTTATCGTTTGCGAAATGTGTTATAACCCACTATAACACAATAAGAACAAAGCGTCATTAAACAGAATGAAACAAAGCGTTCTTAGAGAAGGTAAGGCCAAGAATGTAATGATATCGTCGAATCATCGATAAAAATTTAATAGCTTCCTTATGTACCCGGTACGAATTGGAATGGACAAAAAAGGAATAAGTCATTTCGTTGGACTTTGAACGTTTTTCGTTCGAAATTAGCATTTTCCTTGATGGAATGAAAGCACATTTTAGAGGAATGCAGCAGGATGTAAACATGGTTTCAACGCTATGTGCTCATATTCAATGTTTGTTTACTGACGTAGATTGGATAGGTGTAGGTAGACTATCCAGGATACTGTTAATTCTTCCCTACTTTAGTGTTAGCGGTTGAAAATTCATTTTCGATAGTTATATTATTACTTGAAACAACCAAAGTTTTCCTGGGTTCGGAGCTAGCTTGGGACAGTTAGCAAACAATTTTTACATAAAAATATTAGAAGAGGGATAAACAAAGGATCACTTCTAGCTCTTCAAGTGCCTAACAGTGGAAATTTGACGGATGTACGTCAACTATTCTTTTTACCACAACATTCTTGGGAACAGTGAATAATCAGATATTGCCAATGGATCTCCGGGAACGAAATTGATGTTTTAATAGAAAGGTATAGTGTTTACTGTAGCTTATAACAGGATCTGTTACTGAATGTCAAAAAAAAAGCTACAATCTGTCGAAATCACCGAGATCTCTCAAAAATACGATCGGTAACGAAGAAGGAATATTGACAGCTTCCATCCTAACCTGTACGCCGTCACACGATAAAAACAAACTATTAGAGCATTCCTAGGCGACCCGCTCCAAGGAACAGCTGATTTTAGAGCCGCAGGCTCGTCACCTTTCGCATCCGGTCAACTTAGCACGGGCACAAACACACACGCACTTTGATTCTCTTACCCTGACACTTTGTTTAATCCATCACGCGCGTTTCTAGCGGCGTTTCTACACACACACCATTATGCCCACGTAGTAAAAGCCGGACGACATGCTCGCTACGTTGACGTTAGCGGAGGACTAGTCACCTTCGGCGAGGAGATGCGCGTGCGCGACGAGCTTATGTAACTGGCTGAGCTAGCCCCGACTTCGATCGGCGACTTAAGTAAGGTGGATGGGAGGATCATTAGAATACCGGCTCTCGTTTACCTGTGTCGATTTCGAAGGTTGCGGATGGGTTTCGCCAGATATAGGGCTATACAGTCTTTGGGCGATATTGTTGCTTGTATCCCCACGTTTAGTGCCGTTTTAGCTCTTCATAGATCTCAAGGATTCTCCAAGGAACCTTTTAGACAGTTCCAGTCTCAGAAGAGTGAATCTTTTTCGGATTTTTCCTTGTCATTCTTGCCTATTTCATTGAATTTCCTTCGATACTCCCTTATCATCTTAGAATCGATGACCTGCGAGCTCAGTTCTTCGATAACCTATTGACGTGTCGAAACTATAAGCTCATATCTTTTGTCGACCATTAAATTGGCATTTACATGGTCGCTACCCCTAATGATTAGCCCCTATACATTCATTTAATGAATCTAAATTGCTCCTTCATCAATAGAGAGCAAACTTTTCAGCGATTTCATGAATGAATGTAAAATCGTTGATCGGGTGATCAAAGTGTTTTTTTTTAACGATTTTGTTCATAACTTTAATGCTCTTGAGAACTGCAAAACGACGTCAGAGTAGGAGATATGTCAATGGCAAGTTTTTGAAATCCCACCCTGTAGGTATGCAGGGTCAGTCTTTGACTCTTACAAATATTTCAATAGTACATTCTTGAGGTCAAAAGAAACACTTTTTTCCGATTCAGTTCTGAAAAAAGATAAAGCTATTTTGAGTTTTCAAAATAAGCTGTGCCACCCTTGGAAAAACAAAATTTCCATCACAAAAACTAGCTAAATCTGTGACACTACACATCTGTGGATCTTTTAAAAAGAGGTGCATTCGGTCAAAGTACCCAATTTCTTGAATTTCACAGATAGTTTTTTATTTTTGAAGATCAAATAACTCAAAAATACGAAGAATAGGTACTTCTATTTTACAAAACGTTCAAATATTCATTAGATAGCGTCAAACTTAGTTTCAAGAGTTGGGTTCTTTGAATTTTTGGTATATTTATGGTACTTAATGGTCATAATGAGAAAACTGGAAGACGTGGGTGATATCTTGTGTTGGAAAAAGATTCTCCAAATAAATGAAAAAGTATATTCAGAAATTCATTTCATTCGATAAAAACCTTTAGCCTGTATCTTCCAAACCAAGCCTGTTCGGAAAAAATGTTGAAGGAAAAAAGTGTTTCTTTTGACCTTAAGAACCTACTGTTGAAATATTTGTACGAGTCAAAGACTCACCCTGTATATTTTCTTCATAAAACTCCGGTGGTCTATCACGTCTACCCTCATGGGAATATCTGAAAGCAGCTCATTCTTCACGTCGTAAACAAGGCAAAGTTCTTCGATACATTCACTCTCAGCAAGTGAATGAATATCTTCATGGAGAAGTGGACCTATTGAGAACATCCGGATACACTCAGACTTCTTGTTGCAGTTAGTAGACGCCTAAATGGTGTTTATTACCGCTCGAATTCACGGAAGATGCTCATGTTACAACCAGAATTAATTACGCAGTAAAAACCATCTCGGGCTCAGGATGTGTAATAGGAGATCTACGGGCATATACTCGGTAAAAATCTGGGGAAAGATGAGTAATGATGGCTTCGAAAGAATTGTGGATGCAGGCTCTCTCTGGCCTTCATGTGATAAAAACCTAGATTGGTTGGAAACAGGAATCAGATCCTTTTGTCTCAAGATATTCGAACGTTCGAAAATTGAAGAGGATATTCGAGAGAAAACTCACTTTTTACACTCGAATCAAATTTTCAGTATTGCATACATACAAAATATGGTCCTCATGACACTTAATGACTTAGGTGAAAAAAATTATGGAATGATATGCTATGGCAATTCATCTGGTGTTGTGTAGTATCAACTATGGATTGATTGTCACGAGTTTAACATGATTTAGAAGCTTTCCAATTTGAGCAACATCCTGTGTGATTCCAGCTATCATCACATTGTCATTTGCCATCTTTGAGCATTGGCTACATTTCGAAAATTCAAGGATTTCCAGGAAACCATTTAAATGGAATTCATTCATCTAGAAGATTGTCAAATCAAATTGAAATTCGAGGAATCAACGAATCCTCGTTGTTACCATTTGTGACATCATCATGGCTGCAAGCCGTAAAATTCCAACAGATGACATTTCGTCTAAATATAGACATCTCGATGATCGGAGATCTACGGATCGATTGAAAAATAGAAACCTATGGAAGGTATGGACAGAATCGAAGGCTTGAATACACGACCAATGGTAGTGACGTTGTGAGATGGAATTGATTTGTAGCAGTGGTTTCGTTGAATAACGATTTATGTAACGGCTAATTAGTCAACTAATCAGTTTGTATTAATTGGTTGAGAAGTAACGGTGAAAGCCGGGGTATAAATTGAGTTTTTGTTGAGTTCGACGTAAAACGCTAAATCAAGGCAAGAGTTAGAAGATACAGCGATTCTTTAACGATGCCTGCAGGTGGAAATAGCCCCTAAGACAATTTTAACAAATTTGATGAAAAGTGTGCCTCGCGACTTCCGCGAAAACTACACTAAGTGACATAGAGACAGAACTTCCAGTATTAATTCATTAGAAAGAATCTCTAGGAATATATTCGTTAAGTCAGGATATGGAAGATCCACAAAAAATATTGTAATGAATTCATTGATACATTGTGTTCTGTTTTTAATATCACCTAGTTTATTAGAGCAGAATTTCATCACAGCTATCAGCATTTTTGTAGCGAAATTCAACGTGGGTTTATCGTTCTTATTGACAGCATAATTTTCAGCTGTCCTATGTCGACTAGCTGTTAAAACAACAGGTTCTTCAGAAGGAAATCTCTCGTAAAACCTGTGGTAGAATTCAATAGGAGTCTACAATGTCTCTCCAATAGATCACCGAGTTTTAGAACTGGCAGAAAAATACATCCAGTCTTCTGCAGGACATTCTGGTGCCTATTTAACCCTCCTATTATCATCGTTTGAAGAATCTGTTTGCTCACACCGATGAAGATGAGAGTCTGGAGCTCAAACGTCACTCACCAAAGAAAACAACAAAGTCTCATCTTGAAATCAAGTGAAATGGCTCTCCCTTGAACCACAGGGCTAAGAACCTGCTGAGATTGCACTGAGATTCCTCTTGCTCCTACGTGTTGCAATTTTATTTCAATGGGTAAGTTTTTTACTAATCTGTTTTTACATTCTTGCATGCATATATCTGATCATTGAAGGCAGCTGAACCCTTCCTCGATTTTTTTTCTTTCAATTCATCTAAGCAAGCACTATCTCGTCGCCTACATCCAAAACGTCTCTATTTCAAAGTTACGGTAGATTCCACACGTCAAGTCAATTTTTCCGAGCTGCACATGCCGTTACGATTTTTATTATATGCAAATTACCTTCTCTTATCTCCATTTTCAGACCGAGGCAGTCGTCCCAGTTCCTGAGAACCTGCAGCGGGCGAATTTTTAATCGTATATCCATTCCGAATTGCGCATTCCCCTCTCAATGATCGAAACGTAAGTACCGTTCTTAAGAGGGGCCCGTGTTTCAGAGTGCCGCTCTCGGGGTAGATGTAGAAGACATCGGGTACAATAACCTTGCGCATTCTGCAGGAGGTCGTCCGATGGAGAGGGAGTCCACGATAAATTTTCACGGATGATGGGAGAAAGTTTTCCTAGCAGACCGTTCAACGTCGAGTTAGATGGATATTGGCCTTTCTTCATGACAGAGAGATTATAGTGCAATGGCTCTCTAATCCTCCCGATTTATCTCCAATCGAAAAAATGTGGTGTATGGTGGTATAACATTGCACGTAGCAACAAATCAGCGAGTGATGTAAGTAATCAAGAGAATGCTGATGAAAATATGCTCTTAGATCCAATGACATATGACACGATTCTTCTAGATTAAAAGATTTCCGAAATACTCAATTTTCACCAATGAATCGATGAAGCCTTTGGTTGAAAAACTATTGATAATCAGTGCATCTTATGTCTGTATGTATCAACGTGTAAGTCCTCTTTGGAACATAATTCTGAGAATACAGATCAGCGAATAAAGAAAATACCTCCTACCTTAACGGTCCATTCATGCCATACCTATGCACACAATTTACCAAATACAGACTGACCTGGAAAAAAAACACTTATTAGCAAAATCTCATCGTCAATTTTTGGAAATAGTAAGTAATAGATGACTAATAATTTTTAATCAGACAAATCAATAATGTGTTGGACATGGTAGTCCGGTAGGGCAAAAAAGTTGAGTCTGCTGGAAAAAATTTGGAACTTATGGAACTTTGCAGGTTCTTCAGGAGTGCTGTGAAATGATCTTTAAATTCGTATTCTAGCTGAATGCAACTCTGTTTTAAAGATCCACAGATGGGTAGTGTCACTGATTGAGCCAGTTATTATGAAGGTAATTTTGTGTTTCCAGGGGTTGCATAGGTCATCATGAAAACTTTAAATGGCTATATATTTTTATCAGGGCCGAATCGGCAAAAATGGTATAGGAAAAAAGTGTTTCTATTGACCTCAAGAATCTACTGTGCAACTACACTGCGCAAAAAAATTAACGCACATTCTGAAAATCTCAATTTTAATGAAAGTTAACTCTACATTGACTTCATAACTTACTTTTTATCTTCTCTCGGGAAGGTTTTGAACGAAACAAGACACATTAAATGGAAGAAAAATTCAGGATTTCACCGAATCTTATGTGAAAGAAGAAAAATGAACAATTTTCGAAATACTGAAATGCTGATAAGTGATTTAATACTTGGTATTTCCACCCCTTGGGTTAATTACAGCTCGGCAACGAGTTCATACTCAAAATGAGTGATCTTAAAATGTTCTGATCTAATCCTTCCCAGATTTCTCCGATTTGGATTCCAAAGTCACTCAGAGTAGCTGCTTGATTTTCTGAACTTCTCAGCCTTCTATTGAGGTTGTCCCAAACCTGCTCAATCGGATTGAGATCTGGACTTCTTGCTTGCCATTCCATTGGAGAGACTTCAACCTCTTCAAGGTACTCCTGAACAATGCGCGCACGATGGGGTCTGGCATTATCGTCCATAAAAATGAAATTTTCACCAATGTATGGGGCAAATGGCACTACATGCTCTTCAAGAATGTTCTTCATATACTTATCAGCATTCATAGCTCCATTATCAACGACCACTAGGTCTGTGCGAGCAGTCAAAGATATTCCACCCCATACCATAATCGATCCTCCCCCGAAACCAGTAGTATTCAGGAAATTGCACTGAGCATATCTTTCATGTGGACGTCTGTAAACAAGGGAACGTCGATCACGATGGTAGAGGCAGAATCTAGACTGATCTGTGAAGAGAACTCTTTCCCAATCGGCCTTTTCCCAATGGATATGCTCTCTCGCAAAATCCAAACGCGCCCTTCGATGGGCTGGGGTAAGAGCTGGGCCTGTTGCCGCGACACGAGGCCTTAAATCATATTCTCTGAGGCGATTTCTTATTGTCTGAGTGCTAATTTGCACCGCATAAGTTTGCTCAAGCTGAATATGAAGGAGGCGAGCGGTTGCAAACCGTTGTCTCAACGAAGAAACTCTCAAGTAACGTTCATGAATGGCAGGTTACCCGTGGTCTACCCTGTCCTGGTCTTCGGACATTCATACCTGTCTCCCTGAATCGCTGCGACATTCTGGACACACTTGTATGGGAAACTCCAAATCTTTCTGCAATTCTTGTGTATGTCCACCCTTCTTCTCGCAAAACTACCGCTTGGGCACATTCCTCTTGGGTCAAATTGCGTGTTTCGCGTTGCGAGTGTAGAAAATCAAACGAAAGAAAAACTATTGATCACTAGAATTGATCAAGAACAACTGATTTTAGAATGGAGCCAATACATTCAAAATCTGATAATATCATCTTTTTTTTTCCTGCTGGGAAAAATCATCTGTATTGAAGAAAACCGTTGAAAGTGGATAACATATGCATCCATAATTCTGATAAAAATAATTATCACTGAGAACACCTTCAGTTGTAGAATAAATTTGAGATTTCCATAGTGTGCGTTAATTTTTTTGCGCAGTGTAGTTTAGTGAAAGAGTTTTGGTAGTAATATGATTTGGACAGTTCCCCCATCAAATGGCTCCATAAGTCCGATATGCAACCTAAGAACTCCTCGAAATAAATTCGAATGAAGATGACGACCATAGAGACCGTCTTTCTGACTGATAGCGCGCGAAGACGACCAAGAAAACGCCTCCCAGGTCACCCATTAAACCAAATCGAGTTCTAATCGCCTCTAGAAGGTCCTGATGCCGCTTCGAGCATCACTAATCAGCCTCTAAAGGCCCGTCTCATTCCGTATTCCGACAAGTGGCATCCGAGGTGTTGGTCTTGTTGCATAAATTTATTGCCGACACACGTAGATGTCCAATAGGCTTTAGAATGTGCCGTTGCACACTATCAGATTTCGCATCTTGTCACACGTGTCGGGGGATTAAACGGTGCTGAACAAACTTAACGGTAAAAAAATATTCCACTTATGGTCCGAAAAATTCGGTGAAGATCCAGAAAACGGAAGGAATCGAAGAAGGCTGCGTAGTCTCGTGCATCTGTGTGGTTTCTAGATGGTCTTCATGACCATTACGTGTCTCTTGTTTATTTTTGCCTTAGGTTATTGAAGTGTTTCGTCAATATAGAACTTCAGATGAAAGGTAAGTGAGTATTGTTATTTATGTTGTATTGTTCTTGAATTGACGCCAACCCATTTTTCATCTAAACTGCTGCAAATAAAACAAGAACTACGACTGACCTATTTTTGCTCCAAATTTCATCCTATTAGGTTGAGGAGTTCACGAAAAAAAATTCAGGTCGATAGGTGGAGAATTTTTTGGTGTAATGTAAGACTCGGTTGCACAATTTAGGTTTAAGTCGAATCTTACATTGATTTTAGAATAATTTTCAACTTTTCCTTGAATTTTTTCGGTTGAACTGGGATTTACGTTGAAACTACTCGACCAGCTTATATCACCTTGAATGGGCCCTTTTTAGACTGTAAAATATACATTCCAAAAACTATCTATGAAGTTTTCCAGAGAGTTTTTTTATTCCAAGTTCAGATTGAATCTGCACCACCTATAATTTCCAAGTCAGTCCAAGTCAATATTGCTAGTCCTGAATTACTGATAATATACTGCATGAGCCTTGTACCCAAACTTTTTCAATGGACTAACACCGAGACTAACACCCTATTTTGAGTGCCTAAAATTTTGAACTTCAGCCTTCAGCCCAATGAAAGCATTCGTTGTTGAATACGTCCTACATATAAAAGCGAATGAAATCAAGATATTTCTATACTGAGGATTCCAGAGTAAATTTCCTAACATCCTTAATTCTCAATTGACTGTTGCTCGTCAATTTTCAAGAAGAATAACATGTGTGCTGAATAACATAAATGCCAATATTTTCTGTGAATAGTCAATATTTGAGAGTTGACAGTTTCAATATTGATTATAATCAGGTAGCTGTTTGAGAATTATATTGAAACAAAACAAATTCACTCCATATTCTATTATATTATATCCACAATCCTCAGTTTCCGGAACAATTTTCTCATTGAATTATTTGACGAGGAACACCGTCATCAGTTGTATCAATATCTTAAGACAACGAAGCAAATAAATTAACTGTTAACAAGATTACTCAAGGAACGCATCCGTCCGACATACTCATAGCGCCATCTTTTATCTCCATCCTCAAGTTTATATTTTCCCGATCTGCTATGAGAAGTTTCCTTTTATATAATAAATGGTGCATGCGACAACACGATACTCGCGTTGTACCAAGCGCATTCACCATTTTGGTGTAGCTATTTCTTAATAATAGACTCTCCGCTGAGAGGAAACCAGCGTGAATTGCAGGTAGATCGAATATTATCTACTACAGTGAGATGCTACGTTTTTATCAAGCAAGGTCCTCCAATTATATTCGGTAACACTTCGTTATGTCATTAAGTGCTTGAAAATTCATTATACAGATGTAATCGATAATTTCTTACATCCTCATCATTGAAAACTGTTCGAAGAAATTGAAATGGACCCAAGAAAATTCTAAAAATAGTATGAGATCCAAACAATTAATGTTTCTCGTTATCAACATGTTCGTAAACGATAAACTGATTCTATTAATCCATGCACAACTTACAGACATTGCAATCAGTGCATTACAATTCTGTTTTACATCGATATCCGAGCAATTTCTAACATATTATAGCCTAACATCGTAAACCTGATGATTTCTCATAATTTTTCCATCGATAATATCTAATCAGAACTCTGATACATAACGAACAAGAATATTGTGTTCTCAGGTATGAAGATATCTCCCTGAACAGGTACGAATATGTAGATACTCGTTTGTAATGCAGAATAATGATGTTTATTGCAGTTCGAATGTCTTCGAATATATGTAGCTAACGGTATCTTGATGGAATGCATGGGAGTTGCATTTCTTCGGCACCATTCATGAATTGCGTCATGTGAGAATTTAGTGGTGAGCTCTAGATAATATCGCGACCTGCGAAATACACGTGGGAGGAATGAGAAAGATTGAAATTGGATCATGATCGTAATCGAATACGAATAACAGAATTTTTTCTAAAAATGCGAACGTTGAGATGTTGAATTATTAGAAATGGTGAACCGAAAATTGCACAGATTTGAGAATCATTGCGTTTGCTCGAATTCAAAAGACAAAACACTAAAAATAATGTTTTTCTCTGTTCTGACTCATTTCAACTCCGTTGGGAAGACGCGAAACGTCTAAAGTGTAATCGATTCACACCTCGTAAAATACATTTGCCCGTGATACAATCATTCGAGAATTTGAGATTGAATCACGCCAGTTCGATGATTCGGAAGTGAATTCTGAAAATTGAGGTTGGCAATCGGATCATGGTCCTGAAATTTTCACGAGAAGCAATATACTGTGTTAGGTTAGGTCGAATCTAGAATACGAACATCTTAAATTCGTGAAATATTTCAGGCTTTCGATCTACCCCAAATCTGAGTTTCATCTGATTATCGAGATTCTGTTATCAAAAGATCAAAAGTGGTAGACATAAGTGTATAGGTGTATATTTTTAACTGCCCTACCGAAGAAGCGATAGAACTTTTTAACTGATCCTCTTGCATCTCAGAATTCTTCCTCAAACCGTTTTTATTTTCGGATTGTAAGAATCAGAGTAAAAAAGATTTGTTATTCACATCCAAGTGATTTTGGTTGATTAAAGTGATTCGCTCTGTATCCATTATAAAACACACTCTTTCATAAAACCTCGTAAATGTGTCAATAAAGTTTGACGATAACTTTATTTTACACCCTCCATAAATTTCCTCACATCCATGTTGTTTCCCAGCGGAACATCGTAAATATGAAATATTGAGCACCTAAATAAAAATACACCCACCCTTGTGACCTGGGTTTTCATTGCATCAGTCGCTCGTTGCTGCATCTTCTGATGCAGGAAGTTCTCGATTGATTTTCCAAGATAAGCCCCTCCTCTACCTAGTTTTACTAAAATCCTCAACGCGAATATTTCGTGGAATGTAAGCTATATATATGTTGGTGTAGTTCAAAACCATTAGTAGGTCGATACAAGAACGTAACTGCAATTCCACTTAATTACAGGTGTAAAATGTGTCATGAAATTGGGTCAAAATAATTAATGGTGGCTATATATTCTACCTCGAAAAATAGCAGGAACACTATACGAAGATGTATTGATATCTAGTTAGCCTAGACCAGTCCGAGCATAAAAAAATATTGCGTTACCATAGCAACGCACAAAATTCATTAGAAATATCAGTGTGAAGTTTGAGGTCAAAAAAGTAAACCAGAGTTACGCAATATATTAAAAAAAAAAGAAGATGTCCACCGAAATTGTGAAAATCGAAAAATTGGAGTATCAAGCCATCATCAAGTACCTGTATTTAAAAGGGTTAAGAGGTAAGCAGATTTAGGAAGATATGCTTAATAACCTTGGTGATCAATGTCCTCCGTATGCGACCGTGAAAAATTGGACTGCAAGCTTCAAAAGAGGTAAATTTTCCATTGCAGATGATGACCGATCGGGAAGGCCAGTTTCTGTGTCAGTCCCCGCAAATATCGATGCAGTTGATGACATGATTTTATCAGACCGTCGAATTGGGCTATAACGGATATCTGAAGCACTGAATATTTCATACGAACGCGTTCATCCTATAGTTCACGTCAATTTGGACATTAGAAAAATTCTGCAACATGAATCCCCAAATGTTTGAATGTTGACCAAAAGCGTGGAAGGGTAGAAGCATCGCGTTCGATCTGTGCTCGATTTGAAAACGATGTAGACTTCTTAAACCGAATTGTTACTATGGATGAGACTTGGGTACATTTCTACGATCCAGAAACAAAGAAACAATCGATGGAATGGCGACACTCTGGTTCTCCAAGACCTAAGAAGTTTAGTGTCCAAAAATCTGCTGGAAAAGTTCTTGCTTCAGTTTTTTGGGATTGCCATGGAGTAATCATGATTGATTTTTTGGATAAGGGCAGAACAATAACCTGAGACTACTATTCGACATTACTAACCACTCTATGGGAAAAAATTAGAGAGAAAAGACGCGGGAAGCTATCCAAAGGTGTTTTGTTTTTGCAGGACAACGACCCTGCACACAAATCTCATGTTGCCATGCAAAAAATTCTTGATTTAGGGTTTGAATTACTAGAACACTTCCCTTATTCATCAAATTTGGCTCCATTCGACTATCATCTCTTTCCTCAACTGAAAAAAAGTTTGAAAGGTCGTAAATTTTCTTCCAACGAGGAGGTAATAAAAGCTGTGGAGGTCTGGTTTGCAGAGCAAGAAGAAACATTTTTTTTAAAGGTCTAGAGACGTTGCAGGTTTGCTGTAATAAATGTATCCAATTAAGAGCAGAATATGTTGAGTAATTAAATATTTTGACATTAAAACGTTTTGTTTGCTTCTATAGTAGGCTAAGAATTTTTCAATTATCCTCGTACACGAATACCTATTTCATTGAATTTTATTTCAGAATATCTGTAGAAAATCAAACTCACAAATTTATGTTGTAGACTTGAAGTATATGTTTCACCTAGGAATTTGAGACAAGTCAATAACATTCATCCTCAATCATGCCATCACGTTTAAATCGAAACCGAATATATTTACCTACATCTGTCGATCAAGTCTTACTTCAACTCTTCATTCACCAACATCTCAATCGGAAGGCTCAACGATGTTTAAATTATAGACGAAACGTATTGTTCCTAATTAACGCAACATTTCCACCTGTGTGGAGTGATCAATCAATAACCTGTCGAGATCAAAGCGTGCTCTTCAAATGGACCAAGTGAAAAACTGATAGTACGTCATTAATTCTATAGTTCGTGGATAATTTGTACGAGGGCAGTCGAAAAAATAACGTCAAGACATATGACATTGCCATTTCGAAACGTCAACCAAAATTTCATAGGTCACTTGGCGAATAATTTTTTGGACTTCAACATTAACTAAAGAAACGAAAATCTCATATGTTCAAGGAAAAAATAGTTCGGAATATTACGAAGTTCTGCTAAATTCGACCTTTTCAAAGATACATGGAACGAGTCTAAAAATACCTTTTGGCGCAGCCGTTTTCCGTATAGGTATTCTAATGAAACGGTTGACAGAAGCAGCGCTGAATTTCAATGTGTACCCAAGAAACTCCGAAAATTGTTCGCAAACAGTGAAATGACTCACCGGTGTGAACAAACCCATTAACAAGGATCGGTCTTTTACAGTCGAAGCAGACACTAATAAGATTTACTTTGTGTGTGAAATAATTCCTTTAGATTATTTTGTTCTCTTGTCAGTGACGAATTTGGGATCAAAAACATCGAATTTTTCATTGAACTTGTCCATATATACGTGATATAGTATATAGGTTAATTTTTCTTACATATTTTGTCATTGTCACAGTGACAAATAAGATGCAGAATAAGAGTAATGAAGCATAAAACGATAGATCAACTGAGGTCATGATGAAATCAAATCGATGAATATTTCTCCAATCGTCCATGGAAGCAATCAAAACAAATATAATTCAATGTTCATCAACACATAAGAAATATAAATATTTTATCACCAACTCTCTCGGCAATGGAGCAATCAAAGATGCAATTAAGTGATTCGCGAATGAGATAAATTTGGAATTTAACAACGTTAGCACCCAATTAAAAATGCAATAAAACGATAACGTATATAGTTCAAACGTTGAGCACGTTTTGGGAAATTATGTTATGGATAAATCTTCCACAGACCTATCAGGAGGAACAAGTAGAATATAACATCGATCATCTGTTAAGAAATATGTAGCAGAATTACTGCGTAACAGATGATGAATCCTGGAAGTCCATATTTCTTGTATCTGCTATAGCCTGTGATCATTCACTGATCTCAGACTGAGAACTGACCAATTTTTTTCACGTGCTCTTGCATTTTTCGAATCGACAATGAATGCTATTGCAATCTACTAAATTTGGCGACAATCCTTCGTATCAGGATAATGAACTCGCACTTTCTATGGACAATTCGCAATTTCAAACCTAACAATGGAGGTTTATCAATTGGTTGGATAAAACCGACCCAGGGGATTGCAGTTCCCGAAACATCGGAGCTTAAATGAACCAATTGAGTTAAGCCTCTGATTGTGCAACAAACTGATTGGATTACCTGGAATAATGGCTACTCTTGAAAGAGAGTTTTCATGAACCTATTTGAACGATGCAGCATTCATCTTGCAATCGACAAAATTGACTTTCTTTGGCTCACACTGTATAATATCAAGACTTTTAACGAAGGAAAGAGAGTCGTCAAAGAACGAACAACATAACCAACTCAATTTTCCCATTCACGAACTTTGAAAGTTGAGCAACAGTTGGCGCAAGTTCTCATAGAGATTTTCGTTGAAAAACTCGATGTAGATTCACGTTATAGATCACGCTAGTTCAGTCGCTCAGTTGAGTTCTCGGAATTAATAATTTAGATGTTTATCACGGATTAAAGTGACCTTGCCAGGAGCTTGACTTAGTTGGGCAAGAGGACCGGTGTGAACCTAGCAGACCGTTTCCAGCAGACGGTTCGACGGAAACACCCGAACGCGGTGACCAGTGGCGTACAGCCTGAATTTTATAACACGGAAACTATTCGCCGGAGCATAACCATATTTGGAATGTAGGACCTTTATATCGACGTGATTAACAACAAAAAAAATCAGCGACTCGCATAGGGATCCAGGGGGTGATTCGTCATCCCCTAAATTTCAAAATTCGATAACACGGAAACTATTCGCCGGAGCATAACCATATTTGGTATGTAGGATCGTAATATCGATGTGATTAACCACACAAAATATCAGCGACTCGCATAGGGATCCAGGGGGTGATTCGTCATCCCCTAAATTTCAAAATTCGATAACACGGAGACTATTCGCCGGAGCATAACCATATTTGGAATATAGGATCTTTATATCGATGTGATTAACCACACAAAAAATCAGCGACTCGCATAGGGATCCAGGGGGTGATTCGTCATCCCCTAAATTTCAAAATTCGATAACACGGAGACTATTTGCCGGAGCATAACCATATTTGGAATGTAGGATCTTTATATCGATGTGATTAACCACACAAAAAATCAGCGACTCGCATAGGGATCCAGGGGGTGATTCGTCATCCCCTAAATTTCAAAATTCGATAACACGGAGACTATTCGCCGGAGCATAACCATATTTGGAATATAGGATCTTTATATCGATGTGATTAACCACACAAAAAATCAGCGACTCGCATTGGGATCCAGGGGGTGATTCGTCATCCCCTAAATTTCAAAATTCGATAACACGGAGACTATTCGCCGGAGCATAACCATATTTGGAATGTAGGATCCTTATATCGATGTGATTAACCACACAGAAAATCAGCGACTCGCATAGGGATCCAGGGGGTGATTCCTCATCCCCTAAATTTCAAAATTCGATAACACGGAAACTATTTGCCGGCGCATAACCATATTTGGTATGTAGGATCGTTATATCGATGTGATTAACCACACAAAAAATCAGCGACTCGCATAGGGATCCAGGGGGTGATTCGTCATCCCCTAAATTTCAAAATTCGATAACACGGAGACTATTCGCCGGAGCATAACCATATTTGGAATATAGGATCTTTATATCGATGTGATTAACCACACAAAAAATCAGCGACTCGCATAGGGATCCAGGGGGTGATTCGTCATCTCCTAAATTTCAAAATTTTATAACACGTGAACCATTCGCCGGAGCATAACCATATTTGGTATGTAGGATCGTTATATCGATGTGATTAACCACACAAAATATCAGCGACTCGCATAGGGATCCAGGGGGTGATTCGTCATCCCCTAAATTTCAAAATTCGATAACACGGAAACTATTCGCCGGAGCATAACCATATTTGGAATATAGGATCTTTATATCGATGTGATTAACCACACAAAAAATCAGCGACTCGCATAGGGATCCAGGGGGTGATTCGTCATCCCCTAAATTCCAAAATTTTATAACACGTGAACTATTCGCCGGAGCATAACCATATTTGGAATGTAGGATCTTTATATCGATGTGATTAACCACACAAGAAATCAGCGACTCGCATAGGGATCCAGGGGGTGATTCGTCATCCCCTAAATTTCAAAATGTTATAACACGTGAACTATTCGCCGGAGCATAACCATATTTGGAATGTAGGATCTTTATATCGATGTGATTAACCACACAAAAAATCAGCGACTCGCATAGGGATCCAGGGGGTGATTCCTCATCCCCTAAATTTCAAAATTCGATAACACGGAGACTATTCGCCGGAGCATAACCATATTTGGAATATAGGATCTTTATATCGATGTGATTAACCACACAAAAAATCAGCGACTCGCATAGGGATCCAGGGGGTGATTCGTCATCCCCTAAATTTCAAAATTCGATAACACGGAGACTATTCGCCGGAGCATAACCATATTTGGAATATAGGATCTTTATATCGATGTGATTAACCACACAAAAAATCAGCGACTCGCATAGGGATCCAGGGGGTGATTCGTCATCTCCTAAATTTCAAAATTTTATAACACGTGAACCATTCGCCGGAGCATAACCATATTTGGTATGTAGGATCGTTATATCGATGTGATTAACCACACAAAATATCAGCGACTCGCATAGGGATCCAGGGGGTGATTCGTCATCCCCTAAATTTCAAAATTCGATAACACGGAAACTATTCGCCGGAGCATAACCATATTTGGAATATAGGATCTTTATATCGATGTGATTAACCACACAAAAAATCAGCGACTCGCATAGGGATCCAGGGGGTGATTCGTCATCCCCTAAATTCCAAAATTTTATAACACGTGAACTATTCGCCGGAGCATAACCATATTTGGAATGTAGGATCTTTATATCGATGTGATTAACCACACAAGAAATCAGCGACTCGCATAGGGATCCAGGGGGTGATTCGTCATCCCCTAAATTTCAAAATGTTATAACACGTGAACTATTCGCCGGAGCATAACCATATTTGGAATGTAGGATCTTTATATCGATGTGATTAACCACACAAAAAATCAGCGACTCGCATAGGGATCCAGGGGGTGATTTGTCTTTCCTTATATTTCGAAATTCGATAACACGGAAACTATTCGCATGGATCCTTATGCGAGTCGCTGATATTTTGTGTGGTTAATCACATCGATATAAAGATCCTACATTCCAAATATGGTTATGCTCCGGCAAATAGTTTCCGTGTTATAAAATTTTGAAATTTGGGGGATGACGAATCACCCCCTGGATCCCTATGCGAGTCGCTGGTTTTTTTTGTGGTTAATCACGTCGATATAAAGATCCTACATTCCAAATATGGTTATGCTCCGGCAAATAGTTTCCGTGTTATCAAATTTTGAAATTTGGGGGATGACGAAACACCCCCTGGATCCCTATGCGAGTCGCTGATTTTTTGTGTGGTTAATCACATCGATATAAAGATCCTATATTCCAAATATGGTTATGCTCCGGCGAATAGTTTCCGTGTTATAAAATTTTGAAATTTGGGGGATGACGAATCACCCCCTGGATCCCTATGCGAGTCGCTGATTTTTTTTGTGGTTAATCACATCGATATAAGGATCCTACATTCCAAATATGGTTATGCTCCGGCGAATAGTTTCCGTGTTATCGAATTTTGAAATTTAGGGGGTGACGAATCACCCCCTGGATCCCTATGCGAGTCGCTGATTTTTTTTGTGGTTAATCACATCGATATAAGGATCCTACATTCCAAATATGGTTATGCTCCGGCGAATAGTTCACGTGTTATAAAATTTTGAAATTTAGGGGATGACGAATCACCCCCTGGATCCCTATGCGAGTCGCTGATTTTTTGTGTGGTTAATCACATCGATATAACGATCCTACATACCAAATATGCTTATGCTCCGGCGAATAGTTTCCGTGTTATCGAATTTTGAAATTTAGGGGGTGACGAATCACCCCCTGGATCCCTATGCGAGTCGCTGATTTTTTTTGTGGTTAATCACATCGATATAAGGATCCTACATTCCAAATATGGTTATGCTCCGGCGAATAGTTCACGTGTTATAAAATTTTGAAATTTAGGGGATGACGAATCACCCCCTGGATCCCTATGCGAGTCGCTGATTTTTTGTGTGGTTAATCACATCGATATAACGATCCTACATTCCAAATATGGTTATGCTCCGGCGAATAGTTCACGTGTTATAAAATTTTGAAATTTAGGGGATGACGAATCACCCCCTGGATCCCTATGCGAGTCGCTGATTTTTTGTGTGGTTAATCACATCGATATAACGATCCTACATACCAAATATGCTTATGCTCCGGCGAATAGTTTCCGTGTTATCGAATTTTGAAATTTAGGGGGTGACGAATCACCCCCTGGATCCCTATGCGAGTCGCTGATTTTTTTTGTGGTTAATCACATCGATATAAGGATCCTACATTCCAAATATGGTTATGCTCCGGCGAATAGTTCACGTGTTATAAAATTTTGAAATTTAGGGGATGACGAATCACCCCCTGGATCCCTATGCGAGTCGCTGATTTTTTGTGTGGTTAATCACATCGATATAACGATCCTACATTCCAAATATGGTTATGCTCCGGCAAATAGTTTCCGTGTTATCGAATTTTGAAATTTAGGGGATGACGAATCACCCCCTGGATCCCTATGCGAGTCGCTGATTTTTTGTGTGGTTAATCACATCGATATAAGGATCCTACATTCCAAATATGGTTATGCTCCGGCAAATAGTTTCCGTGTTATCGAATTTTGAAATTTAGGGGATGACGAATCACCCCCTGGATCCCTATGCGAGTCGCTGATTTTTTGTGTGGTTAATCACATCGATATAAGGATCCTACATTCCAAATATGGTTATGCTACGGCAAATAGTTTCCGTGTTATCGAATTTTGAAATTTAGGGGATGACGAATCACCCCCTGGATCCCTATACGAGTCGCTGATTTTTTTTGTGGTTAATCACATCGATATAAGGATCCTACATTCCAAATATGGTTATGCTCCGGCGAATAGTTCACGTGTTATAAAATTTTGAAATTTAGGGGATGACGAATCACCCCCTGGATCCCTATGCGAGTCGCTGATTTTTTGTGTGGTTAATCACATCGATATAAGGATCCTACATTCCAAATATGGTTATGCTCCGGCAAATAGTTTCCGTGTTATAAAATTTTGAAATTTGGGGGATGACGAATCACCCCCTAGATCCCTATGCGAGTCGCTGATTTTTTTTGTGGTTAATCACGTCGATATGAGGATCCTACATTCCAAATATGGTTATGCTCCGGCAAATAGTTTCCGTGTTATCGAATTTTGAAATTTAGGGGATGACGAATCACCCCCTGGATCCTTATGCGAGTCGCTGATTTTTTTTGTGGTTAATCACATCGATATAACGATCCTACATACCAAATATGCTTATGCTCCGGCGAATAGTTTCCGTGTTATCGAATTTTGAAATTTAGGGGGTGACGAATCACCCCCTGGATCCCTATGCGAGTCGCTGATTTTTTTTGTGGTTAATCACATCGATATAAGGATCCTACATTCCAAATATGGTTATGCTCCGGCGAATAGTTCACGTGTTATAAAATTTTGAAATTTAGGGGATGACGAATCACCCCCTGGATCCCTATGCGAGTCGCTGATTTTTTGTGTGGTTAATCACATCGATATAACGATCCTACATTCCAAATATGGTTATGCTCCGGCAAATAGTTTCCGTGTTATCGAATTTTGAAATTTAGGGGATGACGAATCACCCCCTGGAGCCCTATGCGAGTCGCTGATTTTTTGTGTGGTTAATCACATCGATATAACGATCCTACATTCCAAATATGGTTATGCTCCGGCAAATAGTTTCCGTGTTATCGAATTTTGAAATTTAGGGGATGACGAATCACCCCCTGGATCCCTATGCGAGTCGCTGATTTTTTGTGTGGTTAATCACATCGATATAAGGATCCTACATTCCAAATATGGTTATGCTCCGGCAAATAGTTTCCGTGTTATCGAATTTTGAAATTTAGGGGATGACGAATCACCCCCTGGATCCCTATGCGAGTCGCTGATTTTTTGTGTGGTTAATCACATCGATATAAGGATCCTACATTCCAAATATGGTTATGCTCCGGCAAATAGTTTCCGTGTTATCGAATTTTGAAATTTAGGGGATGACGAATCACCCCCTGGATCCCTATGCGAGTCGCTGATTTTTTTTGTGGTTAATCACATCGATATAAGGATCCTACATTCCAAATATGGTTATGCTCCGGCGAATAGTTCACGTGTTATAAAATTTTGAAATTTAGGGGATGACGAATCACCCCCTGGATCCCTATGCGAGTCGCTGATTTTTTGTGTGGTTAATCACATCGATATAAGGATCCTACATTCCAAATATGGTTATGCTCCGGCAAATAGTTTCCGTGTTATAAAATTTTGAAATTTGGGGGATGACGAATCACCCCCTGGATCCCTATGCGAGTCGCTGATTTTTTTTGTGGTTAATCACGTCGATATGAAGGTCCTACATTCCAAATATGGTTATGCTCCGGCAAATAGTTTCCGTGTTATAAAATTTTGGCTGTACGCCACTGGTCACCGCGTTCGGGTGTTTCCGTCGAACGGTCTGCTGGAAACGGTCTGCTAGGTTCACACCGGTGGCAAGAGGAAACTATTTCCTCTAGACACGGAGTTTTCTACTGTACGCTCTTAATGAAAGTAATTAATAATTAATAATCCGATTGAAGATAATTAGTTTGTGGGGAAGAACGGTTGAATAAGGAATGAACAAAGTGGTAACTCCCTCTGAATATTCTTCCCAGCTAACTTGTAGAAGAGAAAATAATAATATGCAGAAACGATTTTATTTTGAAGACAAAAATTTTGACCTTACGAGAAACAAGTCACTCTCGTATCCATATTTATGAACCTGCCCGAAAATCGATGTTTATACATGAAAATATGTCCAATAGTTGTTCGCGTTCTAGCTGGTTCTATTCAGAAACCTGTCTGTTATTGTTTATGTGGAGTCAAAATAGAACTATCAAATTTAATAACTCCAATATCCCACAAGAAACAGTCGTTTTCAAGGTTTATGGAGCAGGTTTTGTTTCGTCTATTTATGGTGAATAAAACACCGCTTTTGTGTCTTTCAAGTTGAAAAGATCACAGTTGATGGTGTGAAGATTCAGGCAACAATGAAGAACTCACACGTGCAAATCTGAGAGAAAATAGAGCTGAAAATGTAATATGAAATTCTAGAATCGTTACTGGAGTTCTTATATAATCAATTTGAATTATTGAAATTGATAAGTGTATCCTAGGATATGGAGTGCCTAGAATTTGTTTTGAAGATTCTAGAAAACAAAACAGTTGATGATTCAGTACAGAATTGCACTCCAGAGAGCTCTTCGAAGTCAACCCGAAAATGAAGACTGGAAAAACAAAAAGGAACATTTTCTACTAAACAGTGACAGATATTCGGAATTTGGTATGAAAATATAGGTTTTCGAACCCGCTGGATCCATTGCGAGCAATTTCGAAAGCCTATCTTCCTTCTTTTTGATTTTCATCTTGGAAGTGGCATTTTTCAAAAATTGCAATTTTCAATCTGGGATATCTCCTGTTATATTCGTCTGATCCAATTGGGATTTCCGGTTTTATAATCAGTATTGCCAAGGCTTTCACCCAAGCACAAAAACTCGATTTCGAAAATCTCGATTTTTTTTGGTCAAAAATGAGCAAGGGGTTAGACCCCCCTAAAATGACCTATTTGCTACTCTGTCTCAAAATCAGGTGGTTCTATTACTGCCTTAGGATATAGAGTGCATAGAATTCGTTTTGAAGATTCTAGAAAACCAAACAGTTGATGATTCCATAGAGAATAGCACTCCAGAGAGCTTTTCGAAGTCAACTCGAAAATGAAAAGTGGAAAAACTTTATTATAAAAAAATTATTTGCTCCTAAACTGGGCCAGATATTTGAAATTTTGGTATGAAAATATAGGTTTTCGAACACGCTGAATCTATTGCGAACAATTCCGAAAGCCTATCTATCTTCTTTTAGGTTTTCATCTTAGAAATGGCGTTTTTCAAAAATTGCAAATTTCACTTGAGAATTCGTCAAGACCGAATGGTTATGCCGAGATGAATGAAATTCTCAGATTTATAACTAGAAGAGTTGCCCTTTCAGAATATGTATCACTTTCCGATCTGTGATGATTTTTCTGGAAGATAAGCTCCACACGAAAAACTGCAAAACTAGCGAACTGAGAATATATTGAGACGTTATAGGTCTTTTCTTTGAGTAAGAGTTTTAGACCATTCTATTACCCTTCAGCTTGACACGCCCTGTAAACACCGTTCAGTCTAGCTTTCGTCTAACGAGTAGTAACGACCAACATTAAAACTTTTGCCAACGTCCGTCAAGCAGACCTAGACTAGACAGAGCCAGACAACTTGGAGTCTCATATTCCGATCGATACCACAGCCACCGTTGTGATTTTTCTGACTGGGAAATCACCAAGTCATCTCTCTACACGATTCATAGTTGCAGAATTAAATTGCAGAGGAAATTCCAGAGGAAATTATAGAAACATCGGACGTTATGTGGATATTAGATGCAGATGCAGGTGTTCGTTGGAAGAGGTTAAGAACCCCTAGAGTCAATGGACTTGGTTATCTAAGTAGATCATTCTGCCACTTTCGGTTATGGTGTGAAACGTGCGATGAGTAATGGAGAGTAAAATTACAGTAGCATCCTGTGAAGGGAATGAAGTACAACGATCAATATGATGAGATAATGTCGATACTAGATAGATTGAACGGATAAAAAAAGCTATTTGTACGGAGCAGAATAACATTGCTTTTTCCGAAAGTTACATCCACTATTGGAATAATTATCTCGAAATCAATTCGTCAATCATTTCGAACCAAACCTCACGACCTGCTTTAAATGAGTTTTCGTTACTCGAATAGGAAAAAGCAGATGAGAATTAACATCTATGGGGTTGATTCACGCAACCCTTCAAGGTTGAGCGTGTGAATAAATACCAGAATGCCTTCGCACCAAATTGTTCAGCGATTGAGTTGTATCTGAACATGGAAAACTAGCTAGAATTGATTTTTACTGCTGTCAATAGATCTGAAGACTAACTGTAAGCATATCTAAATTTGCAAGGGTAGAATCATCCTTTCATTCATTATTTACAATTTTTCGTGAACCAAATCATAGTAGATGCTTCATAATCTGGATATTTGTCTATCTTGTGATTCAGATAGGTAGATTTACCCATAGTCTAATCCCTAAACACTCAGAGATAACCGAAACATTTTGAATCATAGGTTTTGATTGACAGGTTTGGCATGAAGATGACATAATCGTAGATTCATAATAGTTACGATATGAAGAGGTCTCCTATAATTTCAGGTCAGCATGATATCCGCCAACTAGGTAAATTTAATTTCGAAGATAATTCCAGCATATACGATTTACGCTAAGTAATTGTTGATGAATTATTTTTATCTCAAAGATCTTCACTTTTAGCAAGGCATTACAAGTGACTTTATTTATTCAAAATGAATCAAGCCATTGAAAATTAATTTTTCAATGATATAATATGAATGAGGAAGAAAGATCCTTGCGAAACAAACTTCAGGGGTGGCTTTTTCCATGATAACAAACATTTTGGATGATAAAGTATGAAAATTTAGAGTTGTTGTCGAGCTATCTGTATAGATATGTAACAAATCTATATATCCCGAACATTTATGGGGACGGGTTTCAGGAGTTCGCCCTTTTACCAACAATCTAACCCCTTGTGGAAAAAAAAGTACCTCAAATAAATATCCAGCGCAAAACCAAAAAATAAATTCAACGTGGAGATTCAATGAAGGAATATATAAACTACGAGTTTGGCAACGTCGAGGTGCATTCTGCGAAGAGTTGTTAAGCAATTGAGAATTCGGAAGTCACGTGTTTCAATTAATCATCAAAATAGCGACCTTCCTCAATCGCTGTCCACAAGAGATGTTCTGATGAAGATTGTGAGAATGTTTTATGTATAGGTACATTTCATCCTTCACTGTCGTGAAGTCAGGAGCATTTGCTAGTTCAGATACCGATTTTCCACAGCATCACCGGGTTCTTAGAACTGGAGGAAATCCCGCATACCACTACTTGGACAAATTCAGGCCGTTCTTGGTCAATCTGACCGCCTTTTTCACCTTGAAATCCTATCGCAATTTCAGGCCTGAGAAAGGATAAAGGAAGCAGAAACCGTAAATCATTACGTAGGTCGCCTAAATAAAATATACCTAACGTAATATGAACTCATTCATAATTCATCGAATTCGAACATGTTGAAAACGTACTCTGCTACCCGCGGCTACCTTGTCTTATTCAAGCGGTCCCATTCACCGTTCGTGGTACTTGAAGACATCAAGAAAACTGATTGTTCTCTACGTTCAAGCATTGTTTCTGCCGGAAGAAAGTCGGTGTCGTGTAACATCAACATGAGGGTGATTTTCTCCATGTTAAATGCACGTGTCGACAAAAAAACTGGGAGAAATTGAGGTACTAATACTAACACTAATAAAGGGCAGTGAGAATCCAAAATCACTCGAAGAAAGCACTGAAAAGCTCCTAAGATGAAGATTGAGAATCCCAAGTCAACGATTCTTACAATAATCTCCTTCGTTTGCTCAATAGGAGATAGATCCGGAGAGCGGGTTGGCCGCACAAATGAATTGACGCGGTGACCAAATTCAATTTTTGAGTTCATTTTACTGAAGAGCTTGATCGACTTACCTGCTATCCTCAAAACGGCTCTGTCAGCGCTATCTAAAGCCAAAACGGCTAAGGGTTGCTCCCTCGTCCATTCTTGCAGCGAGATATCCTTATCGAAATCCATTGTCAAAACATCTTCTGCAGAAAAAACTCTGAATCAGTACACTTAAATTCTACTTTTGAATACACTGCGCAAAAAAATTAACGCGCATTCTGAAAAATCTCAATTTTAATGAAAGTTAACTCTACATTTACTTTATAACTTATTTTTTTTGTTCTCTCGGGAAGGTTTTGAACGGAACAAGACACATTAAATGGAAGAAAAATTCAGGATTTCACCGAATCTTATGTGAAAGAAAAGAAATGAACAATTTTCAAACTACTGAAATGCTGATAACCGATTTAATACTTGGTATTTCCACCCCTTGCGTTAATGACAGTTCGGCAACGACGGTGCATACTCAAAGAGAGTGATCTTAAAATGTGCTGATCTAATCCTTCCCAGATTTCTCCGAGTTGGATTCCTAAGTCATTAAGAGTAGCTGGAAGATTTTCTGAACTTCTCAGCCTTCTATTGAGGTTGTCCCAAACCTTCTCAATCGGATTGAGATCTGGACTTCTTGCTGTCCATTCCATTCGAGAGACTTCAACCTCTTCAAGGTACTCCTGAACGATGCGTGCACGATGGGGTCTGGCATTATCGTCCATAAAAATGAAATTTTCACCAATGTATGGGGCAAATGGCACTACATGCTCTTCAAGAATGTTCCTTATATACTTATCAGCATTCATAGCTCCATTATCAACGACCACTAGGTGTGTGCGAGCAGTCAAAGATATTCCACCCCATACCATAATCGATCCTCCCCCGAAACCAGTAGTATTCAGGAAATTTCACTGAGCATATCTTTCATGTGGACGTCTGTATACAAGGGAACGTCGATCACAATGGTAGAGGCAGAATCTAGACTCATCTGTGAAGAGAATTCTTTCCCAATCGGCTTCTTCCCAATGGATATGCTCTCTCGCAAAATCCAAACGCGCCCTTCGATGGGTTGGGGTAAGAGGTGGGCCTCTTGCCGCATTAAATCATATTCTCTGAGGCGATTTCTTATTGTGTGAGTGCTAATTTGCACCTCATGAGTTTGCTCAATCTGAATCTGAAGGAGGCGAGCAGTTGCAAACCGTTGTCTCAACGTAGAAACTCTCAAGTAACGTTCTTGAATGGCAGTTTTTACCCGTGGTCTACCCTGTCCTGGTCTTCGGACATTCATACCTGTCTCCCTGAATCGCTGCAACATTCTGGACACACTTGTATGGGAAACTCCAAACCTTTCTGCAATTCTTGTGTATGTCCACCCTTCTTCTCGCAAAACTACCGCTTGGGCACATTCCTCTTGGGTCAAATTGCGTGTTTCGCGTTGCATAGCGATCGAGTGTAGAAAATCAAACGAAAGAAAAACTATTGATCACTAGAATTGATCGAGAACAACTGATTTTAGAATGGAGCCAATACATTCAAAATCTGATAATATCATCTTTTTTTATTCCTGCTGGGAAAAAACATCTGTATTGAAGAAAACCGTTGAAAGTGGATAACATATGCATGCATAATTCTGATAAAAATAATTATCATTGAGAACACCTTCAGTTGTAGAATAAATTTGAGATTTCCATAATGTGCGTTAATGTTTTTGCGCATTGTATGAGGTACTCCGAGAGGTACTCTTACGTTCTACTTCTTTTGGAATTTCACTCTGCATTCGCTCAATAAAAAAAAAGATCAACTTTAGGACAATCTGACTGAATTTTCTCTCAGGTGGTTTCTGCCCAGAAAATTCAGGATATTTCCGAGATCGATTTCGATAGAACGAACTCAAATGCATTTCTCTTGTTCCGATAAAATAATTAGTAGATTCACTTCTAGTACAGTGCTCGGCTGGATTATAACAATAATTAATTGTGCATGACACAATAATTGGTTTTGCTGCGAACACTGAGAGCTGTATGGCCATGTTTGTTTCCGAAATGCAAAAACGAAGAACAGGAATGAAACAGCTTATAACTGTTGTTTGCAGTCATACTATTCAATTCCTAAGTTACATTTCTTATCGGAAATCTCGCTAGTAACTATTACTTTTGGCTACAGCAATAGGTGAATATTGAAACATCGCAAAAAATTTTGAAATATTATTACCTTTCCTACATGTCATTTGTCACATACAGCAGTATTGCCATGTTCAACTAATATGCTGGAGCACTAGATCACCCTCTATTTCTAGAGAATCTTGTTAAATCAATGTGATAAATATGGAATAGCCAGCCAATCAAAGCAACATCTAGTTGACTCCAAAGGTGAATAATAAATTGACACTTATTGAAGTTAGATTGGTACTGGCAAGTTCCTATAGTTGATTATCCTTAAAATAATTAATACTGAGGGAGCTGGAGACACACTCCAACTATACACAGCACATAAACGCTGATGACTTCATTTCTAATTAATTCTGAGTGGTGTCCCTTCTGTTAACTGAAGTAATGACATCGGGTACGTTGTGGAGGATTTTGATGAATTGTTAACGTAGAGAGATACGAGAATAACAACTCGACTTGATCATTCATTTTTTGTGGGATAAATTGATGAATTTATGAAGTACTAGCTTGTTCAAGTCGACACTCTGTATATTTCTTTGCTGAGATTTTATCTGTAGCCAACTCGACGATCCGTGAGGCATTAGAAACATTTCCAAAGTGGACCAATTAGCTCGCAAGATAACATAGGATCGTGTTCCCCTCAATAAGTACCACCACGCCATCCATATGTCACTAAACGAGTACCATTGAGACTTGAAAGGATGCTGACAGACCAATACAACATGTTGTGCGATCTCTAGGGATCGATATACTGCACGATGTTATTTTGACACCATGAAATGGAAGTATCATGCCTCTTTTTGGCTACAGAATATTAATTTACTCTAGCTTTCACCCTTAGCTTCGTTAAGGCGAAATTTGTGGTATATTGCGTCAAAGATACTACACTTCGCATGGTTTAAAAAAACGACAGAAAGGAAGCATAATTCACAGGTACGTCCTTTTGAATCTCACAAATACCTGTCAAGGCAAATGAACCTCTTATAATGCCTGAAAAATGAATATTCAAGGTACGAGGTCTGTTCCTTTTGTACTGCATTCTCACCCTTGGGTCTTAAGAGATTTATGCCCGATTATTTTCTGAGAAATACCAGTCAAAGAAGGAGGTCAACGACCATGAAGAATATTCTCCACTTGAAGAGTTATCGCTTTCTGCCTTTTTTACTGGAGAATATGGTGAAGTAGGAGATTTTAACGTTTTAATAACAAATCGCCTGTTTGCATCAATTATCCAGCTGGGTAATAAAACTATTATTTTCACTCTCTGGTGAACCCACGAAGTGGTTCACATGAACTGAACAGAAACATGAAATCCCACAATTATATCTGAGCTCTCGTGAAATAAGATACAATGCATTTTATAAAATCCTTTTTTTTTCGATCAAACACGATTCCATTATTTGTTGAATGAATTGTCATTAAAATGATGAAGATTGATGTCAGCTGAGTAAAGGTGGGTCAATCCTCTTACCTAGAACAGAGCTATCGTATCGATGACAGGCATTTGATAATTTCGATTGGCGGAATCCTATTGGCATCAAACAATTTTATTTTTCTTATGAAGACAAGAATTTATATTTTTTCCTTATTTCATCGTAGGAGTGTCTCCATATTGTTCGTCATCGTTTCCCATTTGGTTTAGGAGTTGTTCATATGGGGTGAAAGCCATATGATGTCAACAAACCTTTCAACTCTCCCTTCAATGGTCCCTTTTTGTTGATCTAGCGATATCCAAACAATTATTGATCTCGAATGTTCAAATTTAATGAAGTGATTAACAATTTTGGTTGTGTTCGATATAAATTTTGCAGGCATTATCATGTAAAAAACGAATTATGAAAATTTCAGGGAATGTGTGTATAGAAAATTCAATGAAAGCAATGACCTTCACATATTTTGGAAATATACTCGCATGTATTTTGGATATGACTATGTAGGTATATCCACAGCGGTCATGAATTATCATATCAAACCAATTTACATCGACTCGCGATAGTTGAAATTATAAAATTAGCATTTTCACGCTTCACATATAGAAAAGATTTATCTTGAAGTCGAATCGACTCGGCAATTTCGAACATAGATATCTATTATCTTTCCAATGAAAATTCGAGGAACCAGATTCAAAGTACTCGGGATTAATTCTACGTTAATTTCTCTATTAAAATGATTACTTACGAGTATTATATTATTATATCCGACAGTTACACCACTTCGTCAAAAGTTTTTAAGCACTTTAAGGCAGCTCGGTCATGGAATTGTTCAAATTACTACCTAATTCATAGGTAAAAAATTAATCACAGATATTCCGAGAACACTGAAGACACAGCTACCCCATCGTCACAACTGGATTGTTATTGAAATTAAGGCGAGGGTTGAATTTTGAGGGTGATTCAGTGACAGAGAGTGAGGTTAAGGGCCAAAATCAATACCGCTTCAACTTGTCAACTGAACAACTGATAAAAACAGCACGTGTTTCACTGATAAGTGTACGGGTCGTGTCGTTGTTGCTTCTATAGTTTCGATATCACAAGATACGTCGTTTTTAATTCAGGAACATTGGCGAAAAGCCTTTGTTTTGCTGACCACCGGCTTGAAAATGTCCTTTTCCCTGTCACGGGAAGCTAACGAGCGCACGCATCGTAACTGGCCGTCTTTGCAATGCCGGTTCACTGTAGGGATGGGGCGTTATTCCCTAACCTGTTATTTAACAACGGTTATTCGAAAAAAGCAATAACTAACCGTTATATGTCCTGAACAATAACAGGTTGCGCAGTAACGTGTGCGCGAACACGTTACTGCGTTGAAAAAGCCGTTTATTCAGACCGTTTCTGATATAACAGTCGTCGACGTTGGCGTTGAAAAAGCCGTTTATTCAGACCGTTTCTGATATAACAGTCGGCGACGTTAGCGTTGATGGCGTTTAGTTAGACCGCTTATCATATAACTGTCGACGACGTTGGCGTTGAATAAGCCGTTTATTTAGACCGTTTCTGATATAACAGTCGACGACGTTGGCGTTGAAGCCGTTGAGTTCAGCAGAGAGGTTGTTTCTGGCGGTTATTGTTTAGTTAAACCGTTTCTCATATAACAGTCGGCTACATTGGACTTGTTGGCGGTTAGTTAGATCGTTTGTTGGCGTTTATTAACAGTTTACACTTTTCAAACGGATAACGTTGGCCATATTCTCGACTCTCGATCTCGGTTGATGGTTCTGTTACGTTAGCGGGCGGATGGGAGGCTGTTATTGGTACATTATGTTGTTAACATCGAAGTGATGAGATTGGATAAAATATCGGGAGGAGCACTCACCGCAGATATTAGCCGATATTAGCGTATTATTTTATTGGCTATATAGAATTAATAAATCGAACTTGGAATAGGACGAATGGGTAATGAGAGTATCCAGATGAAAAAAACAAATGAAAAATGGTTATTTAAATATTGGGGAACACATTGAATACTCTAATATTTTTCATCAGTTGCGAAGTATTTCACTGGTTTAGAAAAAAGTAAATTTTTTTCACATTAATGTAACATTAAGATGAATGAAAGAAGTAAACATCCACAAAAATTATAATCAAAAATTTCCAACTCAGTCGTGACTCGTTTACACCCTAAATTTGTAGAGAAAACCCCTTAATCGACAAACCTTGAAGATGTTATCGGTTTTCAGAGCAAATAACGTATTCACCTGTTATCAACAACCGTTATTAAAAAAAAACCATAACGGTTGATAACCGTTAGTGAAAAATAACGTTATTGCCCATCACTAGTTCACTGGGTTCACTCGGGATGCAGCGTTGCCGGGGGCTCTGTCGCCATTTTACCAGATATAACCCTACCACAGGAACGGAATAGGTATCAGCTGATAGCGGACGGCTGATAAACAGGGGCGTCCCAACGCTCGGGCGAGGATATCGCCGGCTATCCGCACCTGTCCGTTCGTATTCGACGTTGCCACGTCTTGCGGAATTTCTTTCACTTCCTTCTACACCATCTTTATGAGAGTTTGTATTTTTAATCACAATGGTTTTTCAAGACCTTTGACTGCGCGATCTACCAGTCAGTTTTCAGAATTGAAGCTAAAAACCTCTAGCAGTTGAAAATCAATAAGTAAATGGACCTAAATGGATAAGCATTTGATGAAATATAATTCGTCAATCGAGCATTGAAAAATTTGGAAAATCTATATACCTTGAAAATGCAAGGTGTGAAAAAGAAGTATTTCTCATTCGTTTCCTCCTATGTTTAGGGTATGTAAATAGAGCATTTGATTTTTCGATCGAGTTCTGTGAAACCTGGAATTAGACAATAAAGAAAATGAATTGGGAGATATAAAATTCGTAAAGTTGAAAAAATTATTATTTTCCTGGTGCAGCAACTAGGTAGGTAACATTTAGAATTGATATTGATGGTCTGTAGTTCATATAAAATGATAATAGTGCCGCGTTTCACGAAACGCCCATGTCTTGAATAGCAATCAACAAGATGCCACCAATTTTCTTCGGAGTCCGCCAACCTATTACCAAATTACAGCTTCCGACGTTTCGAACCATAAATCAAAAAGAACGCAACTCTGGCTATGATCACATCATCTAACCAGCCTTCTAATTCAAATATACCGCATGTTTTAGATGAACGTAACACCACGGTGGCCCATAGCGATCTTCTAAATGTTAATTTCTGCATTTTCAAGAGTTTATTCAACTAATAAAGTGATATTTTTCGTCGACGACCAGCTAGGCAGCTTTCAAATTGTTACTTACGTAACGACAAGGTTGTTCTATATTTACATAAATTATTCCGTGCTATCTATTCGAATTGGCTTGCAATTAAGTGTGGAGTTTCAATTTTTTAAACGTAGAAAATGGTCAATGATGAGCGAATAACGATTCGTGGGAATGGAAAAAGAGAATTTTTTCAAAACCGATGAAAATTTTCAAGCGAAATCGTACAAAATTTCAGAATAAAAAATAAAGAAAAACTGTACCCATTCTGTCTAATTTGTCTAATAATACACGATTGCCTAAAATGGTTCGAAAATGAATCTACTACAAATTTGACAAATTATCTCCTCCCTGAGTAAAAAAACTTCTACTAATGAATGTTCCATACGTCAGAGCAAGACAGTTGACCATTTTAATGGGTTTTCCAAGGCAACAGCCTAAGCTACTGTTGAAATGTTATTCAAACATCGTAAACTTTATGGACTGACTAACACCTACTGTGATGCAATGGATCCTGTATGAACGTATCAATATCGACTCTTATGATTCAGAGATACCAGATTTTCGATGATTTCATTTTGAGACAATTCGACCTGAAGAGGTTAGAAACGATCAAGTTTGATATGACATCATTGGTGTAAGATATCTCAAAATCCAATAGAGACGAAATCCATTAAATCGCGTAAACCCTTATATGAAAGACCCACACTATTAATTTTGAAGGATCACACCTTAATCTTTCGCTAAATATAAATTGGTAGATAAGCCGAATAGATGCAAACTTTTAGTTTTCGCATCCACCATTTTCCTTCTTCAAATAACTGTAGGCAACCAACCATACCGCATGAAGTATTTACGGTAATGGATTCATTTCTCGAAGGGACAATTTACACTTCAATCTCAATCGAAATTTGTGTTTACATAAAAATAGACGGAATTCTTTCAAATTATTTGTATTTTCCATCATTCACTCTCTTGTATCTTATTCTTATAATGTACATAAGGCGATATTGGAAGATTATTCTGTGTCTTGAGCAAAATTGATTGGTCAGTCTGTCTCTTGATGATTTGCTCCAAACGATCTATCTCTTTTTCGTATTCCTCCTTCATCTGCTCGATGGTCTGTTCCTGTTCCTGAATCCTTCCTTCAACAGTATTCAACTCTTGCCAAGCACCTCGTTGAACTTCCTACAAAATGACAACATCCTACAACAATTCAGAACAACGAATGATAAAACTAACTTTTAGCTGCGTTTTCAAGCTGTCCATTTTGAAAGCCATATCAGCCCCAATCTTCGTGACCATCTTGTTTTCTTGCTGTCGGTGATTGAGGGCCTTGAGAAGGGTTTCCTGTTCTGTCACCAAATCCTTAGCGAAGCTCATAGCTTTGTGGAGTTGTTTCTTGCAGGCTGTTCTGGATACTTGACACTCATTCAAAGCTTGTTCCAGCTCCAGATATTTTGCCTCTCCCTTCCTGAAAAAAGCTTCTTAAATCAAATGAGAAAATACCCGAAATATCCCCTCACCTTATAAGTTTTTCCAGTTGCTTAATCTTATCCTCCTTGTCCTGTTTCTCCTTCTGCACGATAGAAATCTTGTCCTTGAGATCCCCAATCTCCTTCAAGTGCTGCTCAAGCTCAACCTTGAGCTTCTCCTTTTCCTTCTCGTACTGCGTTTTGAGCTCCTCGTACCACCTGAAACATTTTTCATCGAAACGACCTATTATCGTTGCAAAAATCACTATTGTTAGTCTTACTTTTTGCACTCGTTAACGCTTGCCGTATGAACGGAAATCGGTATGTAATTTTTCTTCTCGTTCTTGAAATCCTCCTGGGTTTGGGCTAACGCCTTGTTTCTCTCGTTCAGAGTGGTCAGTTCGTTGCGACACTTGTAGTATTGCTCGTGAAGGACGTTGTAGTCCCTCTTCATCTGCTCAACTGCAACACAAAAAACGCTACAAATTAATATATGGTTTTCATGGGTATTTTCGGGACTCTTTCAGGGTGCTATTCCTGATTATGAACCTCGCAGAAATGGAGATATATCTGACAAGGAGATTGGCTTCGATCCATTGATTTTGAAGGATCAAAATCGGGACAAAACATAGAATAATGAATTTTTTTCCATGTCCCAATATAGTGGGTGTCCTGTGATCTATGTCATTGTTGCCTCACCTTTTGTTTCATAAACTTTAAGGATTTCGTCCACTTTATCCTGCTTCAAGGCGCACTTCTTGATCAAGGCGTCGTTCTGATCCTTACAACCCTCCAACTCCTTCCTCAATATAGTCAATTCCTCCCTCAACTTGCCGCTACATTGTCCGTCTTCGTTAAGTCTGTAATGGAGTTTTTCGTTCTCGGACAACACCTCTTTCAGTTTTCCCGAGAAAACGGAAAATTCCGCTTCGTATTCGTTTATGATCTCGTCTTTTTCGTTTATGGTTTCCTGGAACGCCTCCAGCATCGGACCGAGGGTGTGGGAATTCACCTTTCCCCAAGAAATAGGCAGGTGTGGATGAGAAGCGTGGCTGGATTCTTGGGGAAATTCTCTGGAAATGTCGCCTACGATCTGCTGCTCTGCGGTCAAGAAGTGGTTCGCACTTTTCTCTATCGTATCTTTGATGTTGTTGTTTCGGAGCTTCTCCTGGTATCTTTCGAGCTGAACATTTAATCTGTGGATAACTAGGAGTAATGAAAACTTCTTTGATGGTATGGGGTATCTCAGAACATATTAGATATGATACACTGCGTCGGGACTAGCATTTCATTGACTCATTCGAGATCGCAGATTACGATAAAGCAATTAGATTTTTTGTAAGATCAGTATTTTAGGAAATAAATCACTTTAAGCGGAAAATTTCGGGAAAATCGGTCTATTTTGAGGAACTATAGAACCCAGAAAAAGATAGTCAGACATATGCTGATTTTTTCAATGATGAATTGATCCTTTGCGAATAGAAAATCCTAATTTTCATTCACCTAGCGCGAACACTTTTGATTTTATGATTTTTTTCGCGAAGGTCCGAAATTTCCAATTTTCCATCTACCATAACTTGAAAAATAAGTTTTTAAAAAAATATCTGTTTGCATATTCGTTATCTACGCCTTCGAATTAGTCGACAGTATAAATTTGGTTTTGATCGGAGACCAAAAATTTTTTTCAAAAAATCGAAATTTTTCCATACATGCATGGAAAATTTGAAAAATTTTCGATCTTCCCAATTTCCACCAAAACTCGACTATTCACTAAATCGAGGGCGTAGATCACGAATATGCAAACAGAATTTTGCTTAAAGGACTGGTTTTCGAGTAATGGTCGATGGAAAATCGGAATTTTCGACCTTCGCGGAAAAAATCATAAAATCTAAACTGCTCGGTGTAGGTGAATAAAAATTGGATTTTTCTATTCACAAAGAACCAATATATCACCAGAAAAATCAGCATATGTCCAGTGCCTTTTTTCGGTCTGCCACAGATCCTCGAAGTTGACCAATTTTCTGAAAATTCTTCATTAAAAGTGATTTATTTTCCAAAATACTGATCTTAGGAAAGTTCTAACTGCATATTCGTAATCTTCGACCTCGAATTAATCAAAATAATTAGCCAACTCGATATAATTCGAAAAATAAAAAAAATTGAATTCAGAATAATTTCGTCTGCTACTTGTTTACCCGCGCTTCACCACCATCCGAACAAAAAATTATTCATTTAGCTATATCGACCCGGTTCATTTCACTGACTAATTCAAGGTCGTAGATCCCGAATATGCCGTTAGATTTTTTCTAGGATCAGTATTTTGGGAAAAATCACTATGCAGATTTTACTTTTCTGCGTCTTTTCTTTAATTATATGTGCAGGCATAAGGGCGGCAAAATCTTAAGCTGACGCGGGCGGCCAATACCCTGCACTGCGCTAAAATTTTGATAATTTCCATACACCATACATGTAATAATATAATATAAAAGAAAATTAAAAAAACGATTTTGTATATGCCGGATGTACTAAGTCTTCTAGTAGTATTCTTAAATCATTTGGCATTGTGTGAATGGAGATATAAATGAAACTTTGAGGAACGTTTTGGCAAATGTCCCTCAAAGTATCAGCGAGCTGTTGGAATGTCTGGTGTGGGTCAGATGAGCGGTGTAATTGCTCTGACATTGCAGACCAACGACATATCCAACCAATGCCGATCAATGCTGTGCATTTCTGTGCAATTCTAGAATCTATGACGACGATATTCACCTGAAAACGACCGTTTTGAGCATATCCAAATCTTCGCTGAGCTCCACTTTCGACTTCTTCAGAGAACTGTTCTCGCTGCTGAACTGCTCGAGGGCAATCTTAAATTCTTCGCAATTCTGGCAGACTTTGTACTGTTCCAACAGATCCCTCACCTCTTCGTATTCCCTGGACAACCCTTCCAAGCGAGATTTCAATATTTGATTCTCCTGATCGATCTCGAATTTTTCGTTCTGCAATCCGCTCACTTTCTCCCTCAATTTCGTTATTTTCTTCACCGACAGATCCTCCAGTTCGTTGAATTTGGCGATCACTTCTTCCTTCTCTCTGGTCAGCTGCAGATTGTCCTTCCACAGCTGCTTTTTCGATATTTTCGGGTAGTTGTCGTTTTCGTCCGACGCTTCTTGTGCGGGAAATTGAGAAGATCTCGCTTGCTTTTCCCTGGATCGGCATCTGTGTTTTCTTGTTGTTTTCTTCGCGACGTGTAGCTCATTCTCTTGTTGATTACGATGGATCGGCACCTCTGGGTCTTTCAGCCTGGATCTGGTAGCGTACATTATTTTATCTCCGACGAAACAGTTTGATATCAGTTCTTGCCATTTTTGGGCGATGTTTCGCATACGCGAGGATTGGTCGTTGAATTTGACACAGTTTTAAGGAATTTCAGTATTATTGAACTAACAATGTGACGGAAAAATCGATTATTTGGCACTTTGTGTTGCTGTCTTGTGACACGTTGCTTCCGAATGAAAACAAAGCGTTGAGCATTGTGTATATTGGTTGCCATGGTGAGTATCCTCGCTACCCACAACAAATTGATGTAGGGTGGGAAAGGGAACCTGCAGCTTTCGTGGGAATATTGAGATTGTTATGTATAGATGGAGGGACCTTTGAAAAAATTGTCCAACTTTGAAGACCTGCAGCAATCGGAAAATAAGCATTGAACATAAACTGATTTTTTTGGTGATAGATTGGTTCTTTTAGAAGAGAAAAAACCAACTTCCATTTATCTACCGCAAATAATTCAGGTTTTATGATTTTTTCCGCGAAGGTCCAAAATTTCTGATTTTCGATGGATCATAACTTTAGATCTAATCCTTTCAGCAAAATTCTGTTTGCATATTCGTGTTCTACGTCCTCGAATTAGTGTACCGTATGAATTTGGTTGTGATCGGAGACCAAAAATATTTTTCAAAAAATCGCAATTTTTCCATACATATGTATGGAAAAATTTGAAAAATTTTCGATCTCCCCGATTTCCACCAAAATTGGACAATTTACCAAATCGAGGGCGTGGATTACGAATATGCAAACAGAATTTTGCTGAAAGGATTAGTTTTCAAGTTATGATCCATTGAAAATCGGAAATTTTGGACCTTCGAGGAAAACATCATAAAATCTGAACTGTTCGCGGTAGATTAATGAAATTTGAAGTTTTCCATTGGCAAAGGATCAATATATCACTACAAGAATCAGTTTATGTCCAGTACTTATTTTCTGGCTGCTGTAGCTCTTCAAAGTTGACGAACTTTTTCAAAATTTTCCACTTAAAATGTTTTTTTTTCCCAAAGTACTGATCCTAGAAAAATTTCAATTACATATTCGTGATCTACGACCTCGAATTAGTAAGTTAAATGACCCAGGTCGATATAGCTAAAAAAAAAAAAATTCGGAATAATTTCGTTCATTAAGCGCGGGTAAAAACGATAGGCGAGCGACGTTCTTGTAAATACAAACTTTTTTATTTTTCGAACGATTCCAACCCGAATAATTTTTTTGACTAATTCGAGGTCGTAGATTACAAAATTAGTCTTATTTTTTCCCATTGCTCCATTAAATGTTATTTTTTTCTACCAAAGTATCTGTGAAATTTGAAAAATTGGATACTTTGGCTGAATACAATCCCCTAAAGATAGCACCTGAAAAGCAGTTCTTAATGTTTTTCATAAATATATATAATAATGGCCAAGAGGAAATTTTCAATACGAATTTTCCAAAACATAGGAAGGTACCTACCGCCAACCGATAACGAGGTTATTTTTCATATCATATTTTTCCAATGGCAATAATTATTTTCGTTTTATCAGTTAGGAAGATTGACGTTCCAAATGTAAAAGCATCAAAAGGACTAAACGCCAATTTCAATGTCGTTAAAAAAAATAAATTCCACGAAATACTTCTCTTTCCAGTGTCCTTATTGTTTGTCATTTTCCACAGTTTAGAGAATGAAAGGGATTGTTTAAACTAGATAAAAAATGTACGTAGAAAGATAAAGCACGAACTACAAAGTTCATTATATTTTTCGTAATGAACATTTTTTTAATCATTGTGAAGTCATGAATCGTAGAGTTGAGTTTACCTAGTGCATTTTCGAGTGATCTGAATACCTACTGACACCGAGATGTGTAAGAATGTGTGAACATCAGTATATCTGTTACATAGTCCTGTCGGAGTCTTACATTAGGATATTAGGAATTGAAAAAATCAAACGGATTTCATTGAAGATGTAATATAAACAAATGCTGTTGATATTTTCTGACGTTTACTATGAGCTCACAATTCAACTTTTAATTTCTCCATATTCTGCTTCAACTAAAATCGAAAAACCATTGCACAATAGACTCCAATATAATGGACTGAATATATTATTGTTCTTCAAATATCCTTCACAGTAGTCACGAATAGATAAAATCGAAATCGTGCCTTTTATTGAAATCCTGTGTAATTAGAAAAATAACTTGCCTTCAAGAATATAACGATGACAGGGTATAATCATTTATTCTGTCTTCCTGACAAGGGTAGAAAAAGTCTTCGAGGGGTAATGAAGACAAACATTTTTTTAATACTTCTTGCCAATATTTCGTCAGCATGGGGACATTGTTCTTTTATCTTTTTTGCAAAGTTGTTACCATACTATACCTAATTGTCAACATATCGAACAAATATTGACATAAGAGAGATAAAAGAAATCAGGGAGATTTTCATCAAAATAAATACTAGCTCTCAAACAATATAAAGGATGTTTCAGAGAAATCCCACAAACATATCACTCTCCTCAATCCTCAACTTAAGTTATTCATTTATAAGGACTTGAATTTAATCAAGATATGAAAATCATTTACAAACGATGAATTTGAGTGAATTTTCCTCGAGATAAAAATATCGAGTCAATGTACCATATAGTTTCTCCCTCATGAATCATGAATGTCCACTCCCTTCAGATATCTGAAATATTTTCTTTTCTCTTCAGTGGGACCCAATTTGTTGGCCATGTCATTGATGCTCTTGAACGTTCTGACTTCAGTTTCTGGACAATGCCGATATTCACATGATATAATGTTAGGGAGTCAATACTACATTTTCAACGAGGAATACCCAGAAAACTACAGAAAAGGTACGAATTGTAGATGGAGTGCTAGAAGCGAACCAGGCACGCAAATAGTACTGACCTGCGAAGAAATCAACATACCTCAGGTAATGTTAGTAAAAAATAAAAAATCTTCCTCAGTATTTTTATTCATTTTACAGTCCAACGAGTGCCAATACGACAAACTGTCTGTTTCACTATCTGGAAATGCCAATTTTGCTGATGCCCATAACTATTGTGGAGAAGGTACTTTGAGCTTGCTGTCGAATGATAACTCGATGGAAATAGGTAGGTTCAAGAACAGAATTGTTTGGATATCTATACTCTAAATTCTAGCGGAATATTGATCGCTTCACAACTAAAAATTCTATTTTTTTGGAACAGTATATGAATAGTTGCGAAAAAATTTAAGGGGTCAAAGAATAGTTGTTCACACACCCTGTATATTTAAATGAATTAGTTGTTTGAGAGAATTATTCAAAGACTGGAAGCTTTTAATCAAAACTTCCTGTCATTTCAGGTCTTTTCTCGTCCTACTGGAGTCCGTTCAGAGAAACTGGAAGATTCATATGTAGTCTCACTTCAATTCGCAGCAATGTACCAACTACCACAACTAGAAGACCAGTGACTTGCGATTGTGGATGGAAGCAAGGTGTAAGCATACATTCTCACAAAAAAACTTGAGCCATTTCGGACGCCTGTCAGATGTGCATCTACGAAATAATTTAGAAAGATGCACATTTACACTTAGAAGTGGTTTATGAGTACCAGTGCAACGAGAGAGCAAGAGTTCTTGTTGCATACTATCTGTGGCGATCTATCGCCACAGCAGCACAGATTACTCTGTACCTAATCTTCTTCGAAAAATGAGAAAAGCGCTGTGATTTTGAGTGGTTGCAGTTTTAGAATAATCGAGCTATCTGTTGAATGAATTCTGATAAGCGTATCCTTTCTAGATGAGAATTGTTGGAGGGCAGGAAACAGGTGTGAACGAGTATCCTTTCATGTCTGCACTGGTAGATTCAGAACTGGGTTCCCTCTACTGTGGTGCAGCTATAATTTCTCAACGTTACGCTGTCACTGCAGCCCACTGCCTGACGAGTAAACTGCCCAAAAATATCGGTTTGCTCGTTGGAGATCATAACATTTCAACAGGTTCGTGAAGAAATACTCAAATATTTCCTAAAGCAAGAAAAACAATTTAAAAACGCTGTTGCCAGCTTGTTATTACCTTCATCTTATTCTTTTTACATTTGGTACCCAGTAAAGTCGTTAATCTATACGTCGAGATGTCAATACCTTGCTAAAATGAAGTGACTATAATGAATTTATAAATGTGCCATTACTATCAAAGAAATTTTGTGTACCACAACCTTTCTGATGTCTTTGTAGACACCCAGTATATTATCCAATCATTTTCAGGTGCCGACACACCTTACGCACAGATCTATCTAACGGAAAGATTCATAATCCACCCTGAATTCAACCCGCAAACTCAAAACAATGACATAGCAATGGTGAAGACCAGAATGAACATAGCGTTCAGCCTTTACGTAGGACCAGTTTGTCTACCCTTCAGGTACACCACTAACGATTTCAGGGGTTTGCCGGTGACAGCCCTAGGTGAGTGAATATTTCAAAAGCTGTTGTGGAATTGGCAGCGAATGCGACGTCTGCTATTGCCATGTCATCAATAAATTGACAGATTGGGGTTTCGGTTAATAAATAACATTCGAAGGAGATTGTTCAGATCTGAAGGGAAGAAAGGATCTCAATTGGATTAGATCCAGTAGTGGGAGAGGCAATACAGAACGAGTAATAACAGAAAATTCTTATTTGAAATTATTTATTCTTTCTTTTCTTAAAAGCTCAAGTAATTCCATAAGCACTAAGTAATTCGCTGGGTAGAAACTTTGAAGCAGGATTACAGGGATGTAATTCAGCCTTTGAGAAGGCCAGAAGACTGGCCAGAACTGCTGTAGTTGTATAATTTATTGACGACTGTTCACAGGTTGGGGTTCGGAAGAATTTTCTGGACCGAGATCCGAAGTCTTGCAGGAAGTAACCCTGAATGTTATCAGCAATCAACAATGCTCTTACACGGAGAAAAACATCACAGACAAACAGTTGTGCACGTACGCCTCAAACAAAGACTCGTGTCAGAGCGACTCAGGAGGACCCTTGGTGTACCTGGAGAGTAGCATCAGGAGGCTGCAACTGGTTGGTGTGATATCTTTTGGTCTCGGATGTGCCACTCTGAGACCATCGGTGAATGTCAGAGTAACTTCTTTTCTTTCTTGGATAGTGAGCCAGACTTCTGGTGAGTTATACACTTTATTCCGTTTAACTCACATTTTTAACACCTTTTTCTTTCAGATACCAATTATTGCATACGATAGCTGAGGAATTTATGAGTGGAATGAATTTTTATTCCATACGGAATATCCAAATAGCATTGTACTTTTGAGAGTATCATGAAAATATGCACAATTTTATTTATTTTTTATTTTTATGGAGAATTGTTGTTGATAAATGATTTTTCGCGAACATGGTATTTCAATGAAAATGCAGCCTTTCTACAGTTCCCAAATAACACGTCCCCCATTCCTTAATCAACTTTTCTTCAGCTGAAGAAGTGAAACTATCACTATGGACGTCTTGTCCATTTGTTATAGACTCTAGAGATGAGAACGATTTCAACCGAAGTTTCCATATCAGAAATAAAAACCAGATAGCGTTTTCCTACAACGCAAATAAAAGACCATATTGATTTCCCCGTAGCAACCCCAACAACTCCTCTGCATATCTCTTGAAGCATCCAATTGGACCAAGGTCTCCATGTATACCAGGTATCGATCAACACCGTCACCCACTGACGCAAATATGCCCGATGAGCAGCGGCACGAATTTACATCTCTAATTGTCCAACCGTTTTCATTGTCAACTACCCCCCTCTGCAACCCCCTCTTTTCTATTATTAGTGGTGCGCGAATTCGCGAGAGTGGTACACCCTCCTTATCGATCGCAGGAGGCGTACTATGACGTCGTAGTGACGGTAAAAGACGCCCTTTCATGCATCCTTTATTCGATTTCTGTCAGAGGCATGGGAAGTTGTACAGTATGTCCTATCTTCGAGGGTATATTTAAAAATTCTTGGCCCATTATAGAATCAAACAAAATTTCAAGTTCAAAATATTTCATTACTCAACATATTCTACTCTTAATTGGATACATTTATTACAGCAAACCTGCAGCGTCTCTAGACCTTTCAAAAAATATGTTTTTTCTTGCTCTGCAAACCAGATCTCCACAGCTTTTAATACCTAACCGTTGGAAGAAAATTTACGACCTTTTAAACTTTCTTTCAGTTGAGGAAAGAGATGATAGTAGGATGGAGCCAAATCTGGTGAATAAGGGGGCTGTTCTAGTAATTCAAACCGTAAAACATGAATTCTTTGCATGGCAACATGAGATTTGTGTGCAGGGGCGTTGTCTTGCAAAAACAAAATACCTTTGGATAGCTTTGCGCGTCTTTTCTCTTTAATTTTTTCCCGTAGAGTGGTCAGTAATGTCGGATAGTAATCTCCAGTTATTGTTTTACCCTTATGCAATAAATCAATCATGATTACTCCAGGGCAATCCCAAAAAACTGAAGCAAGAACTTTTCCAGCAGATTTTTGGACACGAAACTTCTCAGGTCTTGGAGAACCAGAGTGTCGCCATTCCATCGATTGTTGCTTTGTTTCTGGATCGTGGAAATGTACCCAAGTCTCATCCATAGTAACAATTCGGTTTAAGAAGTCTACATCGTTTTCTAATCGAGCACAGATCGAACGCGATGCTTCTACCCTTGCACGCTTTTGGTCAACAATCAAACATTTGGGGATCCTATTTGCAGCAATTTTTCTCATATTCAAATTGACGTGAACTATATGATGATCGCGTTCATATAAAATATTCAGTGCTTCAGATATCCGTTTTAACCCAATTCATGATAAAATCATGACATGAACTGCATCGATATTTTCAGAGACTGACACAGACTCTGGCCTTCTCGATCGGTCATCATCTTCAATGGAAAATTTACCTCTTTTCAAGCATACAGTCCAATTTTTCACGGTCGCATACGAAGGACATTGACCACCAAGGGTATTGAGCATATCTTCGTAAATCTGCTTACCTCTTAACCCTTTTAAATACAGGTACTGGATGATGGCTCGATATTCCGTAACTCTGGTTTACTTTTTGACCTCAAACGTCACACTGACACTTCTAATGACTTATTGTTCATTGCTATGGTAACGCTATATTTTTTATGCATGGAACTGGTCTAGGCTAACTAGTACCTAAAGAACTACAGTTACAAATATAAAGGGGATCAAAAAGTAGTTATGAAATAAGTTTCACCCTAGTTTCTCTTATTGATTTTGAGTTTTTTTCACGTAAGGAACTTCCTTTCTGTGTGCTATGTAAATATGTCTTTGCAAATTCGTTTATAAATGACTTTACTCAGATACGAATTCTGAGTAGTTCGAAGTATGAAAAAAACTCGATGTATATGAACTTGGAAGTTACCAAATAGTCCCCTAACTATAAGAAATCGCTGAAAAAAGAATTTATTTTTTCGTTCTTCATCAGAAATGAAGAAAATAATCCCAAACACCCTTTATGTGACCCCTCCACAAGAGCCAGTGGAAATTTCCACGAGAAGAACCTCGACCTGCCTGTTCCCAATTAAACGGTCGTACCCGGATATACGCAAACTCCTATCCGATGTCTGGGTCCGGGATAACACGACGATGACTCCCGGAATCTCCCGACAGGACCTCCCAATCAATATCCTAACGGAAGTACAGAACGCGAGGCGCTGAATTTGGACGACAACCGAGGGTAGAGGAGGTAAGTTTTGAGTCGGCCGAAGAGTGGGGGTAGATTGGGAAAAACTTCTTGATGTCTTAAATCAACATTATTAGGAATATCAATGTATACACATCGAGAGGGTAGTAGTTTTCTTGACCCTACTAAATGAAGGAAAACTTGGGAGGTTTATTTGAGTTAAGAACGAGCTGGATGAAAATGTAATGAACTAGAAGATAAGATGAGGATAAAAAGAGCTTTAATCTGTCGTGTTACGTAGGGTTACTTCGATATTAAAAACAAGATGGTTATGGGGGAGTATACAAAAAAATTATGAGAGTTATTTTCATTGTTCAAGATGAAGAAAATCTACCATTTTTTTTCCATTTATTTTCATTGTTTTCTATGTCTAAGATCAGCAGATATCCACATTACATTATTCTCATTTTTGTGGAACACAGCATTCTTTCAATGGTCTGATATTTATTACTTTTGTTTCCATCCATACAGAGTGAATTCTTATTGACTTGTACATAATTCAACAGAAGATTTCTGAGGTCAGAAGAAACATATTTCCTCTTATCATTTCTTTCAATACCGCTCTTTTGAGAAGATACAAGCTAAGGAAAATCCACGATATGTATTCTTTTCAGTTCTATCTCACACATCATCGAATGGAATTTGAAAAATTGTGTATACAAATAAACAAAAGATCCACAGATATGTAATGTCCTAGAGTAAGCTTGTTCTGAAAGGAATTTTGTATTTTCAAGGATGGCATGGCTCATTATGAATACTTGAGATGGCTATATCCTTTTGTCTAGGCTGAATCGGAATCATTGATCAGAGAAAAAAGTGCTACTTTTGACCTCAAGAATCTAAAGTTAGAATATATGTACGAGTCAAAATAAAATTTGACTGTCTGTAATTTTCAAAAATCTGACTATTTTGGGTTATTTGCATGTTATTTGAAAACTTTTTTTTGAATTTTGTGTGCTGCTGAGTGAGTGAAGGCAGGGTCTACCTCTGCAAGCTGTCCATCAAAAATCATAACCAATGTTTCATGTTGCACAACAGTATAATCCTTACCACCTACGTGTCTTGATAGCTGCACTCCATTTACGAACGAGCCTTATCAAAACTACCTTCCCCCCAGTCTCCCAAAGCCGCCACCCCGTAGACATGCCCAGCCAAACCGCAGGGAGGTTATTCTAACCTTCCAGTTGATTGCGAACCACGTTCTGATTCAAATGGGTCAATCTTAACCTAAAAACCGTAACTAGAGGAGCACATGCGACTTATTGATTTCGCCGATTGAGTCCCAACATTACCAATCGCATTCGCCGGTAACACTCGGTGTGGAGATGGGGTAAGAGCCCCTCCATCGCCTTCAGAACGCAGTGAACATACGCTTGTTGAGACTCTACAATTTTCGAAATTTTTAAGAACTGATACTGTCCGTTATGACTACTAACAAATCGCCGGAAATGACCAAGAACGGTCACGAGTTGGCACCGCTGAACTCTAAGGGTGGTCGCGAAGGAAAAGGTGTTACCATAGTGCTCCAAGGGCCTAGAGGCTCCATCATATCTAGAGGAAGCGGGGCAGCAGCGGATCAAGATCCTGACAGGGCTGCATGGTCGGGAAAAATGCAATTCTTCTTGTCAATTATTGGATACTCTGTGGGCCTGGGGAATATTTGGAGGTTCCCCTATTTGTGCCAGCAGAACGGTGGAGGTAAGTGTATTCTCATTGAATAAACCTCATTAAACCATGGCAGTAGCCTTAATTTTGTTTTTTTCAGTCATTAATCTCATCCTCTTTCAGTTTTTTCTCATTTTTTAATGAAATTCATTCAGTATCTTCGATGCGCAGTATGCTATATATGGAGCTGTGAACATAATATTCATTTCAGGTCATATTGTGTTGCTTTTTTCTGAAAATGATGCTTTGCAATTGGGGATGACTATTGTAAACAATAACAATGAAAGATAATAAAGAATATTACTATTAGAAGGGCTATACAAGGTAAAAATAAGGTCTCCTTCAAACAGAGGAGAGAAGAAAATAATGAAAAAATTAATTCGACATATATAACTACACACGGTGTAAGTGATTAAGGGTGACGAACTTCAGAGGGTTGCTCTGCATGAGAAAACAATGACAGTCTGTCTACAAATGCTTCGTTTTCTGAGATATGGGGTGTGGAAATTTTTACCGACTGTTCATTTATTGCTCTGAAACCAATAGAACTCTCCTGTTTTTTCTCTCTCTGAAATACCGTTTTTATACAAAAAAAATTAAACACCTCAACGTATATTTTTCATTTCTTTCAAAAACAATGAATTATAATGGTTATTCTGCAGAAACAGCATGTAGTGAACAGAGGGTTTCATGAAGAGCTCATCCAAAACATTCAATTTTATTGTATTAAGGTTTGTTCAAGCTCTTTTCAAAAGATATATTGACCATTTCGTCGCAAAAAAATATGCTCTGTGCAGATTCCAATAGAAGGATTGATCTATTATGTTAATTCTCCACATTTCTATATCCATACTACTACAATTAAGACATTCTAATCTAATGATAATAGTAGGTATTTTATGACTCTAGATCTTATAGAATAGGGAGTCCCCAACAAAAGATAATTCCCCAACCTCCACACACGAGAGCACTACAGGCCGTCTGCCTGTAACAATCGATCATCTGCCGGAAGAAGTAGGTCAAAGAAATAATGGGGACATAACAGGAGATGAAAGAGCGATATTCTACTCTAAAATCCAAACTGAATTATTGACGACCCTGATCATAACGGAGCAAAGTGGTGCTATCTCTAGTGTTCTCCATTTTGCCTTTGTTGCTCTCTTCCTGAATTGGACATCTTACAGCTTTGACGTGAATTCAACTTGTGGTCTCATACAAGCTGGAGGATCTGACCTTGGAACGGACACGTGTAGAAAAGATTTATGGATGCAATTTTCACCAGCACAGGATCAAGGTGGCCTTTAACGAGTTGGAAGAGCTTGGTTGTGAAATGAGCAGTTTATGTTCTTTGGAGGAGAGAATGAAGCAATAATGCTCTTAAATTCTTAATATTGTAGAGTTATGAAGAGCGCAACTTCAGTTTTGGAGCGTTTGAAAGCTCAATTCAATCTTTTCATGATCTATATAATAATCGTAAGCTTCATAGAATCTCACAAGCATCACACAACAATCCTTTGAATGAAAACCTTGGGATGATGAATGGAAGCAAAAATTAAAGCCAGTTTTTTCATAGTAAACAATTTTGGATATCACACTTGGATATGGGAAGCAGGAGATTCCATCAAAAGTATTGTGAGAAGAGAGACATGCTCTAATCAGTCTGAATACTCTTCTTATATTTAGAGTTCGATACCAAAACATTCTTTGCGACAATTTCGAGTAGAGCTGTACGTTCGTGTACCAAACAGTAGTTCATTTGGTGTAGTTGTTGCTCTGGTAGATAAAAAAACTGATGAATATATAGCCTTCCCCAATCAAATCTTTTATTTCTTCATCAATTTTGACTATGAAGAACTGTTCTGAGGCTAGAATTTTCAAAACACTTTTTTTCCAGGTGCCTTTTTGATTCCGTTCGCTATAATGTTGATCTTCGAGGGTATACCTCTCTTCCTAATCGAACTTGGAATAGGACAGAAGATGAGGCTGGGTTCTCTGGGAGTCTGGAATACCATACATCCTTGGTTGGGTGGTATTGGAATATCGTCATGTTTGGTGACCTTCTTCGTGGCCCTTTATTATAACGTCATCATCACCTGGTGTTTTTACTATTTTTTCAACAGTTTTCAAGTGAGTATTGAGTGATATTGCCGAATAAATTTCGAGATTTTGATGCAAGACGCTTTTCAAGACGCTGCTGATACGAAAAATGTTTTGAAGAGGTGTAACAATAAAGCCCGTTCGGTCTTTATCTTCATCTTACAATGAAATTGTAGTAGGTATCACCATCGTAGAGAAAATTGAATTTTGGTTCTCTACATTTTCATATCGAGGTAAAAAATTCCTTCAGGAACGGTACTGTCGGAAGCAATTAAAGATATATTCATCCCTGTCTCAATTCAAATCAGTTCAATATCGAGTTCAGTCAGATATGAGAATACGACGAATGAAACTACGTCAATTTCTCGAGAATAAATTTGTTTTCCATAGATCAATAACATCTTTTCCCAAACCTTCAGATTGCTCTGGACAGGGAAAGAATTCAGGTCGGACGAAAGTGCATTTTAACGTCGCAAATGCGGCCAAAACTCAGCATGACAAGAATTCGCTTTGGCCCGAAGTAGCAGAGAAATTTATACACGAATAGGCACTTGAAATTCCCAGCGGTCTATGATTAAAATCCGATGAATGAAAATCGATAAATACTCGGAAGACTTCAACCTGAAAGGCAGAGTTAGAGTTGGCAGCTCAAGAGATTTCATCCGCATAAATCTGCATCTTCAGGAAGGATGATTCGCTTGCGGCCAAGCCAAAATCAGATGCCATTCTCTTTGTGAAGGTCTTTACTGAAAACTCAAGTATTGCCACCTACGCTCTTCCACAACTGTTGTCTTTCTCTTCGCCATTGGTGTAAAGAGATTGATAATTTATGAGAACATTATGGTATTCAGGTTATTGTCCTATGAAGTTACCACAACACAAGACTATTAATCCTTCGTCTTCGTAGTTTGATTTCAATGTAATCGTAATCATTATTCCATCTAGAAAGTGCTAATTATTTCTGCATTTTCCAGTATCCACTTCCCTGGCAAAACTGTCCAATAGAAAATGGCACAATTGTCGAGGAATGTGACCTATCTTCAGCCACGGCATATTTCTGGTACAGAACTACCCTAGACTCCTCATCCTCTATAGAATCTGGAGGTTACCCCAGATGGTGGATTGTTTTGTGCCTTTTACTGTCCTGGATCGTAGTGTTCTTCATCGTCATGAAGGGAATACAGAGCTCTGGAAAGGTGAATTGTCCAACAACAAAATCCAGAAGGAATTTTCAAGATTTGAATCATTTCAGGTCGTTTACTTCACTTCGATGTTCCCCTACATCGTTTTAACGATTTTCTTCATCAGGGGAATAACCCTGGAAGGTGCTAGTGCTGGATTAGCCCATATGTATACACCTAAGGTACTTCTTGAACGTTTTCCTTATAGTACCAAGCTACAATTGGTTTTTTTCAGGTCGAGAAATTATTGGATCCGAAAGTTTGGCTAGATGCAGCTACCCAAGTCTTCTATTCCTTCGGCTTAGCCTTCGGATCCTTGATAGCCTTCGGATCTTACAATACGCCGAAGAACAACTGTGTTCGCGATGTTATACTGGTGTCAATTTGCAATGCCATCACTGCTATCTACGCTAGCGTTGTGATATTTGCCATTCTTGGTTTCAAGGCTGTCAGTAATGTGAATAAATGTGTGTTAGAGTAAGTAACAGATGAAGGCTTCCATTTCTTTTGATGGTTTAGAGTTGGTATATCAAAGATTTCCTTTTGTTTTTCAGCAATAAGATGATTTTACATAAAGCTGGATATTTTCCAAATGTGACAGATTTGACGACAATAAACGATGACCTCTATAATTCTGTGATGTCTAGTATTCAAAATAAGACCGCATCTAAACTAAGAGAATGCTCCCTCGCCAAGGAATTGGATGCTGTAAGTGACCTTTTCTCGCTTCATCTGAACCAAGCTGACTCGAAATGTATATTGTTTTAGGCAGCAGAGGGAACCGGACTTGCTTTCATAGTTTTCACCCAAGCCATTGTTGAACTTCCTGGGGGTCCTTTTTGGGCAGTCATCTTCTTCATGATGCTTCTATCTTTGGGGATTGGCTCCCAGATTGGTATTCTTGAGGGGATGCTCTGTACTGTTTTCGATATAGAGATTTTCAAGAGGATAAGGAAAGAATACATCACAGGTGAATATGATCGTGGAACCATCACCATGACCGTTCTTAGCGGGCTGATTTTGTTATGGTAGATTGCGAATAGAAAATTTCCAATTTTTCATCGACCATAACTCGAAAAATAAATTTTTTTAAAAATATCTGTTTGTATATTCGTTGTCTACGCCCTCGAATTAGTCGACAGAATAAATTTGGTTCCGATCGGAGACCAAAAATTTTTTCCAAAAATTCGCAATTTTTCCATACATATGTATGGAAAAATTTGAAAAATTTTCGATCTCCCCGATTTCTACCAAAATTGGAGTATTTACTAAATCGAGGGCGTACACCACGAATATGCAAACAGATTTTTACTGAAAGGATTATTTTTCAAGTTATAGTCGATGGAAAATGAGAAATTTCGAACCTTCGCGGAAAAAATCATAAAATCTGAAATATTCTCGGTAGGTAAATGAAAGTTGAATTTTTCTATTAGCAAAGGATCAATCTATCACCAAAAAAATCAGCATATGTTCAGTGACTCTTTTCTGGCTGTTATGGCTCTTCAAATTCGACCAATTTTCTCGAAATTTTCCACTATATAAAGAGATATATTATAAGGGATACTTTATGTGAATAACATTGTGCTGTCTTCTTCTCTAAAAAATCTATCGATCACATTTCATTTTTCAGCCTGTGTTTGTGTGATCTGCTTCTTCGTGGGACTGATATTCACAACTGGTGCCGGAGAATATTGGCTGAAGTTGTTCGATTCTTTCGCTGGTACCATAGGACTCGTTGTGGTGGCACTCATGGAGATGATTGCGGTCATCTTCATTTACGGCCACGAGAAGTTCACCAAGGACATACAGGACATGACAGGCATCAAACCAGGGCCGTATTGGCAGTTCTGCTGGCGATTCCTGGCTCCAGCCATCATGGGAATCATCCTGATTTCTTCCGTCATCTCAATGGTGCGCGATCCTCCGAAATATGACGCATGGATCGCCGAAATGGTGAGTGTTATTCTTATTTTGAGGAAGTTGGGTGAGAATTCCAATTGACGAGGGTCATTCCAGGGTAACACCAGTAAGACGCCTTATCCTGGATGGGTACTGTGCATAGCTATATCTATGGTATTAGCTGGTGTCTTGCCTATACCTATAGTCTTCTTGCTCCGAAGATACCAGTGTTTGAAGATGGATATCAACATTCACGAAGGATCTATACGACGTATCGATACGACAGTTTCAACCAAAGAAATGATAACTGATGTCGATGTAAGTATAGCGTTGAAAAGTTTTACATAAAAATTTCCTAGTCCAAACAACTTTTCCATTTCGGTATGATGAATATAAGGCCAGAAAACCCATAATTCTCCATTGTAATTTTTGAACAGGAGCAAATGACAAGTCCAGAAGGTCCTGAAAATTGCTTAACAGCTTCCAATACTCGCAAAAATAAATTCACTATAGGTGATTTCGAAGTCTAATGTGAGTATTCCTGGTTGTTGAGGCTGATTTGCATGATTTATATGAATGTGGAAACAGTTATGGATAGATTAGTTCAAAGCATGAGTAATATTCTTTCTCGAGGTAGAAGTACTTACCAAGGAAAGGTGAAACCCCATATAGAGTATGCTTCTCTACGTGGTCAGTTATTTTTCAAGTTTATTTTCGAAGTGTTGAATCTGCTAGTTTTCTGTGATGTTCTTTTGACTGTGGATCTGTAGATATCTGTTTTGAATTTCATCAAAAAACATTGAACGAAAACAATCTGTTCAGTATTAACACTGATCAAGCTTGTACACTGGGTGATCAAAATGCTGTTATTCGATTAGGAACTCAACAGAATGCTAGCATCTGCAACGATAACAATATGGTTCTCTTGAAAGTATAAAATAATGAAATCAAAATACTAGTCATCTGAAGGATTGCATCATTTTTGAGGACATAATTTCAATTATATGATTTCAAGAATGAAATGAATGAATTGGTGGAAACTCTTCGCCAATTTTCCCTAGTTTATGTCAGTAGACAAAGGAATTTTTGTGAGTTACAATCCGAAAAAATATGGTCTTGTGGATGGTCCCACATAGGAAACAACCAAAACAGAGCATCGGATGTGTTGCTACCAAATTTAAAGGTTATGATGACCAGTGCCAATGAATTACGTGGCTATTTGATATGGTAACTGTGGAGGATATTTTTCAATGGTTTCAGCATGTTCCAGTGGTCGTAGAGTAGTTTTCGTATGTATAGAATATTGCATGATACAGATGCCGATATAGATGGAGTCATTTGCAATCTATACCATCAGTAGTGGAAGTAGTTTCTTCATTCCATTGATTGTTGTCGGGATGTTCGTCTGAAATTCATTCATTAATAATTGATTCAACCAAAGATCTTCCATGAAAAGCGACCAAAAATAAAGACTGAATGAACAAAGAGATTAGCATACAATGTTGGCTATTCATTCATGCAGATGACGTTTACCACGATTGAGAAAAGATTATTCCTGAGATATCACTTCATTTTCAATAATAATATCTGTATTCATTTCAATACTGGCAACAGCAACCTGTTATATATTGCTATATAGCAATATCTTTATGTTCAGATCCTCTGTAAGTGGTTGTGGCCATGCAGTTTCATATATAGGTGAATTATTGTTCATTAATCACACGTGATTAATAGATTCTGATCACTTCATGCATCAATCGTGGATAAACATTGATTTACAGTGTTCATCGAGATTGTTTGACCTGCCTCTTTGCTGTGAATCATGCCTGCTACTTGAATTGATGCTGGTTGATTCAAGACATGCAATCTAAACAAATTGATTCGAGATTTATTTCCAGTTCGACAATGACGAGGATCTGCACAACGAATTGGGACTGTATGATGACGATTCCGACTTCGAAGATTACTTTGGCCCCCAGTTGAACAACCCTCAAGTTGGTAGCTCTTATACGATAAGAATGAATGTCTGAGAGTTGTACAGGGTTGACAACCATGCCATTCTTGGGTGTTCACTCGAAAGTGCCACTGTGGTTGGTGATCTTACTCAGGGTGATCAACATCCCCTTGAACTCGACAGCCAATCATATTGTGACTGTACAACTGTCAGGATTTGTTATTTTGTTACTTAGGTCACTTGTTGCGAAACCGCTTCGTATTTTTTTATGTATATAGTGTAAATAGACCGATAATAATCTGGATTTGACCCAGAGCAGGATGATTCATATTTAGTATGGTGCCAAAGAATTGTAAATTGCCTGTATGAATGTAGATATGTACATTGAATTGGTTTTCATTGCCGTCTTAGTGGAAACAACTAACCATTTTCCCGAAACGGTTAAAACCACGCTAATTTTCCACCTTACAGCAATGAATTCGAAGTGATATTCGATATGAGGGTTAGACTTTTTATAAGAATATAATATTGATTTATGCGTTGTTTTTGCAACTTTGGCTCAATACTATTTGCATGTTATGATCATTGGAATTTTCAAAGTGAGAAGATAGTTTAGCTTTCGATGAGTTCTGAAAGTATCTGAATGAGGTGGTTAGTTGATTCATAATGCAGGGATTATCAGGAGTGACTGGATTTTTTTAATACATTTTAAGATGTTATCGGAAACTCCTATAAATCTTGAATTGAACAGTCAGAGAGGTTGTAAACTATTTTTTAGATTCCTCTGGAAGTTATTAACTGATATTTTCAATTTTTATTCAACGATTTTCTATTGAATCTAGATATATGTAGTAAAATTTATCATTACGTTATTGTTATATACCAGAGAAATTTCGAATATCATGTCTTGTTGAGTCCTGGAACTTATTGATTTGAACAAACATTAAAAAAACGTTTTCACAGTAATTATTGATTTTGTTGTCAACGTTGCAGGTAAACCGATTTCAAAATTTAAAAAAGAATAATGTTTATTTGAATATCGTTTCAGAATTTCACTCAAACCGTGTTGGTTGTATGTTTATCAGTTAAATTGTTTTTCTTGAAAATCATTCGATAAAGAAAATGTAATTATTTTTTAGATTCAATATTCAAAAGTGTAATTTACCGAAAACTTTATAATTGTGCCTAAAAATTTTCTACAAATTTACCACAGTATTAAAGGAATTTTAAATAGAGCCACCCCATATGTGTTTCTGGAATTTCGTATACCTATTACATTCTATCCATTGTACATAAATATGTGATATTAACCGTTTTCCAATAACTCAAGCTGTTCCTGAAAAAGATTGATAATTTTCAGATTAGAATGCGGCACTTTTCATATAAAGCACACAACAATATGTACCTGTTCTCAAGCAACTAAATTCTTGTTATTTATTCTATTTATTACGATGTTTCTTGAAAATTTTCGGTGATAAATCATGTCGAAATTACATTGTTTTTCTGCGAAATTGTATCGTTTAAATGGACATTTATTTGGATTTCAAATTGAATATTTGAGTTGAAAACACTGCAGCAATTCAAAATTGATAAAGATATGTAGTTCATCTTGATTTCGATTACGTTTATCTAGATATATTTTTATCAGATTTGATCGATTATAAATACTCGTATGTTAGATTTCCCTATACCGGGAAATTTGATGTTTTTTGGATTCCATTATCGTGAAGCAATAAAAGTAGATAAGGAAATATTGTGAGAATTGGACTCAATAAATTTTATACGGAAAACGTTATTAATAGAACCATGCATCTTAAATGGAAGAGTTTCAATTCAAATATTCATGAATAGCTCATTACGAATGATCCGAAATTTATCCAGCGTTTTGCATGATTCTATTCTTTGAATTCTATGGATGTTTGATGATGTATAATGTTGTAATATTCTGTAATTCATATAATGCAAATTTAGTTATCTTGAAATCTGAGCAAATTGAGTATGTTTTGCCCCCACCTCATTGGACTTCAAATGTTTTATGCTCAAAATTAAGCATGTTTTAATTTATTGTATTGTTCGATGTTAATTTTGTAAATTATTGATTCCTTGAAAGGGGAAATTTTAGATGTTTTTCAGGATATAAATTATAACGAGATGCTTAGTGAGTTTTATAGATTACTATTGATGTTGATTTTCGGAAAATTTAGGGAATTAGCAGCGTCATTTGAAATGTCCGACTGAAATTTACACTAGGTATACTCAAAAGTGAGTGCCATCTATATGTACTCGCCAAGTGAGTGAACTTAGATTAACATCAAGATATTTTTGATTTGCTTTGAAGATAAATTGTGATTATATATCAACAAGTATTAAAGATTAGAAAAGAAATGTGTAGTTTTCTTCATTATCACCTGATTTTTCTTGGAAATTCGAAAAGGAACCAGATGAGCGAATGGTGAAATTCTATGAATATATCTAGCATCGATTACTGCCAGAACTACAGGGTCTTTTTGAATGAATTTAAGATCATAGTGGCCGTTATTTTGTAATTTTATGATGTATACTTAGAAATCGTTTAGTAAGTAGCAGCAAAGAGTAATTGAAAGCCAACCGCGATGTTACAAACTTTTATAAAGGCCCTGTAAAATAATGTATGGCAATTTCAACACTCCATATTGAATCACACGTTTTCTCCAGTTATTTGTGAATATTATATGTTAGACCACAGGTATAAAATAGATTTTGTATGGTTCTTCATTGAAATATTCATTTCTATGAATTTCCATTTTGACTTAAAAAGCTCGGACCTCGAAAAAACATCATGGTGAATAAACGATGAAGCGATGAGCCTAAGAAAGCTTCATTTTATGAGCATTTTCCGTATAAACCACTCACTTAATTCTTTTGGTGAACACCAGGTGGTATATAGAGTCGACGAAAAGTATTTAGGTCAACATTCCTCTCTTCTGACATCAGTATTCTGCACGAAATCCTGGTGGGTCAATAATTTTAATAACTGTGAAAGCGTCTAGTTGGCGCCTAACGACCTTTTCCCAACAATAGGAGGGTAACGCACCCCCAGAATTCTTCTTCTTCCCAGCCATTCATTTATTATGATATTGGAGTTTTTTGTGCGCTGTTGCGAAGATAATGAACTTCGGACTTTTCATCAAATGTAATAAATTCAACTCTATTAAACATGGCGAGTGAATATTGAGGAATAAAAACTTTTCCGATTGAACTGAGAATAGATTGAAGGAACGACCTCATCAACCATGTTTTGGATCTTTTACTGCCTTATTTTTTCACCAAGATCGGTCGCATCGAAGACAATTTTAGTCTGTGCAAAAAATATTTATTACTGAACAATAAGAAGACTTGTTTTTTCCAGTGTTAATCAAAAATTCACTGCTAAAATGTTGAACTATGTAGTCGACAGAATAGTTACTTTTTGCAATTGAATATTTGCGTATTACACTAACTCAAAATATAGTAGGTACTTCTAACACTCAATATCTGAATAAGCTCTTACAACTCATCTAGGTACACAGTGTTGTGGTTGTTGTGCAGAATTGTCAACGATCTAGAAGCTTTGAAGAATATTAGGCAAAACATTCCTCAAACTTTCATTGACACAATGCCGAATAGAGTAAGAGCACTACAAAGAGATAAAAAAGTCCACATCTGATATGCAATCTTAATTTCAAGGCGTTTATAACAGAAGGAAACATTTTTGAGCCTCCAGATTCAACCAGGTAGAATATTCAATTTGTTCATTTCTCTACTATGTTTTCACATTGAAAATACTTCTTACTGTGGCCATTTCAGGCTGGTTAACTGTATGTAGACAATTAACTTGATACAAACATCAGTTTTTTTATAACCCTCCATATTTTACTACATTTATACGAATAACCAAGTTCAAAGTCGAGTCCAAAGTATGGGCTCAATTTCCACCCTAGTTAATTTGTTTTTTGAGCCCTAACTGGGAAGATCTACCCATTCATCAAGTTAGCAACTCCAAACAATCCTGTCGAGAATGATAACTCGAATCTAACAGAACATTTCCGACTAAACTCTTCCGATAAGATATGAACCACCCATAGGCCCAGATCTAATCTTTCCCTTTCATGAGAAATCTCGAAGAGACTTGCCCCCATCCCATAAAACTCCCTTTTATAGGAAGGACAACAGGCGAAACACGTTCAAAACGGAATTTCCCAGGCGCTGGCGCCTGGTTTTCCACGGGTAAACTGGAAGATCCAGTCAGTCAACCTCCGTTCGTGCTGCGACTTTCTCACACCTCAAATCTTATAGGGCAATCAACAATTGGGGTCTGAATAACGGAAGAAACTGGAAAAAGAGGAGTCTAAGTTGTAGCAGGAGGAAAATGCGTTGATTGTTTTCCACGTCTTTGTCAGCAATAGTGAGTATTTCAATTTAATGCACGAGTTTTGGTATCTATTGTTCAATACTTGTTTATTATTCTTGCCAAGCTTTGGAATCTCCACCTTCTATTTAGGGCTACACTCAGTATCATAACTAAAGTGCATGAAGTAGGATTGAGTTTGAGTATCTATTCTTCAGGTTATATACAGAAAATAATGAATTAGTTTTTTAGGATAATTATTCTGTCATACATTGAAAAGAATTGACGTTTCTGTAAAGGCTTCAGCCTTTTCGTGTACAGAACGAAACACAAATGCTGTATAACTATTTTTAGAGAAAAATCGATCATTGAATTCATCAAGTCGATACAGAATAGACATATTTGAACCAATATAGAGCAAATTAGATCATTTTCTCATCGAAGTGTTTCATAAACCTTGAAAAAACTTCGACCTTTATCTTTGTTCACTGGAAGATACAATTTTGATAGCGTAACACACATGATGATCAGTTTAATCAAGAGTAATCACCTTTTCATCAACCAAATATGCTGTAAATTCGAAGTTCATCATTTTTTTTACTTTTCTTATATGAACTGGAACAAAATTCAGACTTGAATAAGGCTCGAATCTTTCATCTACTCTACGATCGCTGGTGGATAGTTACAACTACAGAACTTGAGCAGGGAAATTCAATCAAGTACTTGACATAATATGGTATAAATTCGTACACTGAAAACTGATCTATGAATATCGTTTTAGCAATACATCTTCGAATTTCTAGTGCCTAACATCGACAACTTTGAAAATATGTTCTTTTCTCATTGCAAGCCCCTCAGTTTTCTGCCCTTAAAATGATTCTTGCAGGATCGCTGTAGGGTGATTCTTCACACCCAGTAATTTCCTAGACAATCGGTGCTTAAATGGATCATTTTTCCAACGTTAACAGATAGGACAACGAAACTGAAAGGACTGTGTCACCTGATTTCACTCCAAAGAATACCATTAAATTTAGGCTCTGTCATTGAGTATATTATTGAATTCTCATAGGCTGTGTCTAATTCTATTGCGAATCGGAATATCCATATATAACATAGAACCTGTTGGAACTTGGCAATTACATTATTGTGTTTACTCACGTTTCTATGGCAACATTTGTTTGGACTGCAGTATTGTTCTAATCGCGTTGTATTTAGGGAAGTAAATATCAATTTTCCAGCTTGGGACAATTTCACAATATCGAGCTTTTTTAGTATCGTTGTACTTTCCTATCTAGGGTATCTTTAAAGATTGATTGAGGAGGGGTTCATAATATTCTCATTATTCTGCAAGAAAAACATTAAAAAACACTTCAACTTCTGAATTCATTTATTTCCCTCGCCTTAGTAACGACTCAGATTTCAATGAATGATAAAATATTTCGAAAATTATCTGTCCTTACCTCACTTTACTTTACCTAATCTAATCTAATCATACCCTACCTACCCTAACCTATCCAAATCTTACCTAACCTAACCTAAACTAACGTAACCTACCCTAATTTGACCCCAAATTATTCTCCACATCTTCTCTAGGGCACTCCTCATAAATCCAATGCAGTTTTTCGATCATTAGAAATATAGAGGTGCGGAATCTGAGATCGAGACAGGATAAGATCCAATTTTATGGATCTTCACCATTCTTGGTCCACCTGTAACTCAGCTGGAGTACAGAAACAGAAACAAAGTCTTCCCAGAACACAGTCGATGTCTAAACGTCGTAACACAAAAGATCCTTTGATGTTACGTGCAATATTGTCGCTTTCCCATGCTACGCAATCATATCTCTATCTTCACAATGAAATTTCCCACTTCGATGAGTCGATAACATTCGGAAATGCGCCTCTTTTGGGTCATATCGTAAACGACGGAAGTGAAATGTCACTGAGGAAGTCCCGTAGAAATGCTACGATCATGTGGGACCTACGTTTATCATGCGCTTACGGTTCGTTGATTGATAGAGAATGATGATATTTATTTTACGGCTCATTTCATTATCTATTATGTCCCCTTCGATTCTATGCTAACCCTGATTCCTTGAGCTTGTCTCGGCCTTCGTTCTGTGGTCTGTCGTTCACTCCGTTGTTTATACTTGTCATAAATCGGTTGATGGAATCTTGTTTTCGTGAAAGAACAAGAACAAAACGTTGACATCATTAAAATAGCACACTTCGAATTTAACCTAGTTGTTCTTCGTAATATTCCATGGAGATGACTTCGGCGGGACTGGGAATGGTGGAAAAGCCACTGTTGGTTTTCATGAACTCACATTAGGCCCTAATGTCTTCCGGAAGCATCGACTCGTGCCCTGGAATCGAACAAAAGAATGCCATCCGTGAATTATAAAGCACTCAGGAGCTTTTCATAGCATCGAAAAAGTGCGGGAGCTGACATGAAGCCAATCAGCGTGTGAAAGAGGTCTATAATTAGGACCCTTGTTCATCCTACATTCACAATAGGTCCCTGTAATTCGTATTGTGACATTATTTCGTCTATTTCACTTCGCTCGTTGTTGATCGCGTACTGTTTCAAAGGGAAATCTTCATTGGAACGTTGTTTCCTGAATTATGAACAGGAAAGAGACGTGGAATCTTCGTCGAAGCAGCTTATTGGGTCATTATTGGATATGAACTGATCAGATCAAGTTAGGGAATGGAAAAAACAATTGGCGAGTAGGTACCTATACTCCATTCACTTTTATTTTAGCACTCGGTGAGCCATGGAAATTTGAGACATTTCACTCTGTATAGTACGAAAATGTGGGGTTATGACGCTTGTCAAAACATTTTTGGGTTTTAAATCAACGCTATGTTGCCCGTTCTACGTAAAAGTTTCTGTTATTACGTATTTTATCACAATGTCGAATCTCTTCGGAAAATATGTGACGAACATAATTGAAGTTTATACAAACTGATTGAAGGCATACCAAATCCAGTTATTTGCATGGAAAATACAAGGGATCAGTATAATATCATAATATGCACTAGCTTGAGGAGAGTTAATGTTCGTTATCTTCTTTGGCTAAAGTTTGAATACGTTACATCAATTGTAGATTTCATAAATAGTAACCCGAAGATGAAATTCATATGATGCAGTGGTTGGGAATGGGTATCTCCCGAAGGAATTAACAGATAATTACAAGAATGTTAAATTCTTCAACAAAAATCATCTTGCATCAATATAAGGAATAAAAGGAATTTAAGGAAGTTCCAAGTCAAGATAAACTTCACCTTTGAACAAAAATTTCACTTGAATAAACAATTAGCAGGACAACTGGCGCGTATTTGTGGCTGTTCATCTTAATACATTGATATAATAATAATAATAAGGTATTTATTGGTACCTTAAAACATTTACAATGTATCGGACAAGTCAAATGAAAAATAAAAAAATCAATTTTCGAGAATTTATTTTACGATGACATTCATCGAAAATCCTGTGGTAAACTTTTCGCATTAATTCACTCAAACATAAAATTCTCAAATGCCACCACTTATTTGGGTCTCCCAATAGAGGGAAATTCTTTGTCATCCTCTTCATTCACAATCTTTCTGATTGTAGAAAGATTCAGCTAAAAATATAAGTCATTTAGATTCAAATGAAACATTATATAAATTCTCTTACATTGAATATGTTCGCTACCGTCTGACGTTTTGTGGATTTCAGATTATAACTATTTGAATGAGAGGACCTGAATTCTGAATAGCACTTCCTGAAACTCTGTTTCTTTATTCAATCACTCGGCATTCTCGTAATAAAAATTGATATTAGTTGTGGCGACGACGTTATGACATTGACGACATTTCATGAGTGCCAACCTAACTTCGTTCTAGTAACAAAAACTTGAGAAAATTTATTACATGGCCAACCGACTGCTAAAATAAATGTGAATGGAGTATAGAGGAGGTCATCACTTCTTTGTCAATTTTCGATCATTCATCGACAAAACTGTTTGTTACATGTGCTTGTATACCTTATTGGGGTGAGCTATAGATTTGCATTTCTATACAACGTGTTCTTGAGAAACTGAAGGGAGAAATCCATAAAGTAAGGTTTCTGACGAAATTGGTTCATCCGTTAATACATGTATGAAAGCGGAAAGTTCAGAAATGGTATCGATATGGAAACAGAATATTCAATCATCCAATACATCACGACTCTAAGGATTCTCCGAAAAACTTGAAATGCTATCAATAACAACCGGTGGTATATAAACTTTCACCACCAAGACGGGGGTTAAAAAAATTGGTAGCTAAGTAGGCTAGTAGTTGATATTCTGTGACTGAATATCGAACGAATAAATGACCTCTGGAATATTTCCACTCGCCTGTTTTATCCCCAATAGTAAATGCTTTTTACAGACGGTAAAAACTTTCTTTTCAATTCGCTGATAACTTCTATTTTTCAGTCTGGACATAATGATTTGTGGAATTGAATTCTGGAATTACTTTCTAATGGTTCCGAACAGCAGGAATGAATATAATTGCATGGATTTACATAATGTCGCATTATTTATTCATATTTCAGAGGTTATTGAACTTCCTTCATCTGACAAAAACGGCTAGCGTCTATGGTGACGTCAAGGAGTTCCTGATAGAACTGAAATCAATTTTTGACGCGTAAGTTAATGCCATGCGCCACGTTGTTGATCAGAGAAAGGATTCACCTTTACAACGAACTATACCTACATTATTCCATATCTCATTCCTTCAATATTTAATCAGGAGCGTTTTTGTTCCCAACTATCGCAACTTTCAATATTTAATGAATGATGTTCAGAAAAGGAACAATAGTATTGATTAAAAAGTTGGAATTTCTTGATTCGTCTATCAGTTTTTCAGGAACAACCAACGGTTTTAAGAGCTTTCGCCATTCTGCAATATGATGGGCACTTATCTTTCTAATCCATAGAAAGAAGTTTCTGTCTTTGTTTGAAGGCTTACGTTTGTCAGGGCAACTATTCGACGAATATTCCTGAAATAATCGATGAAGGGTCTTGGGTGACTAATCCCTATAGATTGTTGAGCAGTGTATTTCATGTTATCGATTACTAATCAGTCGGAAATTTACGTCAAGTATGATTCATGTGAATTTGCGATACTGTTAGTTATCAACAAATGGGATGAGTAGACTTCCAAGAATTTATCATTTTTTCGATCTCATTTTCCAGTTGACTTTTATTGGTTGAATAAACGTAAACCGATAAATGATTATTGCTACCGAAAAACCACTAAAATCGACCAAATTACCACATTTTTATTGCAACAATTTTCGAACCTTGAAACTGACCGAATAATTCCCTTTTAATTATCGGTTTTGCGTAGTAGTATAAATTCATTACTCGCTCTTGGTGTATTCAAATGCGAACATCAACGTTGCCATATCAGATTCCCCGTATCTCATTCTGATGAAACAGAAATGGGATTTCAGATTATGAATGGGATGAGTCATCATCGTCAAAACCGGAAAAAGAAAATATTATTCGAACTCTTCGTGAAATATCAACAGGGAAAAGATATGAGTTGAATACGAGATCAATGAAATAGAATGATGCCCGAGTGCTAAAACAGATTTTTGGCATTTTGACAGATATTTCATAATAGCTGTGAAACTTTCCGATTATTTCAAGGCAAGCTAATAATCACTGTTTATGCTGAATATTACTGGTATTTCACATAGTGTGAGCTGAAACTCTCTAAGCAAAATCACAAGAGGCAAAAGTGCTAAGAAAGGTTGATTTTCATATGAAATTTGATTTAGAGCATAACATTCCTTTAATTTCATCACTTGTTGAGTTCTGTTTGATGATGTCCAATAATTATCACAGGCACTTCGAAATCGAGTTAAAGAGAGTTTTGTTAACTTTGTGGCGGCGTAGTTGTAGAGGAATGGTAGAGGAATACTTCATCTCACCATGATGGTACCAAGGGTAGCCACTTTGGCGGTATGTGCTGGGGTGAGTTCACGCCATTTGAAGAATGGCGTGCTCTTGGGGTGATTGTTTCGTCCCACTGCTAGGGTCGGACTCATCAGGTAGGTTAATGAAGCAGCGTAGTTTGTGCCTGCTATAAACGCCGGTCACGTCGAGGGTATAGAGTGTTGCGTCGCCGGTGGCGCCATCGTTTGGCGTATGCTGCACCGCAATAGACGTATAATCTACCCTGTGATCGCAACCGTCGTGCGCAGTGATGCCATCGTTTGGCTACCCTTGGTACCATCATGGTGAGATGAAGTATTCCTCTACCATGGGTACAACTACGCCGCCACAACACTCCCCCACCAGCGGCGCTGACTGGGGAAGCGATGCGATACGGTAGGCAGGGTACCGCCGTTTACGAAGATGGGAAAGGGCGTCTAGAGTAGCGTCAGAATTACCAGAGATGGGAGCGTGCATTGTGAGCGAGCTATTGTCTCAACCGGTCTGGCCTTCTGGGATACGTCGTTAAGACGGCCCTCCCTCATCACGTCGGGGTCACCACTTTGGCGGTATGTGCTGGGGTGAGTTCACGCCATTTGAAGAATGGCGTGCTCTTGGGGTGATTGTTTCGTCCCACTGCTAGGGTCGGACTCATCAGGTAGGTTAATGAACCCTAGCAGCTACCTACGACAATCGCCGAAGCAGCGTAGTTTGTGCCTGCTATAAACGCCGGTTACGTCGAGGGTATAGAGTGTTGCGTCGCCGGTGGCGCCATCGTTTGGCGTATGCTGCACCGCAATAGACGTATAATCTACCCTGTGATCGCAACCGTCGTGCGCAGTGATGCCATCGTTTGGCTACCCTTGGTACCATCATGGTGAGATGAAGTATTCCTCTACCATGGGTACAACTACGCCGCCACAACTTGAAATTGAAACTATTTGATGTGGAGGACGATGAACTGGATTGATAATGTCGATTTATAAAGGTTATTATTGTCATTCTGAGGCACGAATTTGCTTGGCCTGAATGGCTCTTCAGCCTCTCTTCAGACGCCAGAGAATCCGAGATATCTCTCCACCGAGCCATTCCATTTCTTCCGTTCATTTTCAAGGGAGGACAATCACCCCTGGGTAATTCTTGGGGACGGTAATGGGGTTAAGAAGGATATGGAATGGCGGAAAATAAAATTATATCCTCGAAATGGGTCAGACCACTCGGCGCCAAGCATGTATTCCCACTCTGGCTTGATATCGATCCGTCCCATTTATGACTACTGGGGTTTCAACTTAGGCAGAATATTGAATTTGTTATTTTAGCCAGCTCGAGTCCACGATTGCTAGAGTGCAAATCCAACCGAGAATCCCCTTGGGCCTCTAAAACGTTTCGTAGTCTCTGAAAGTAAGAATACGAGCAGCTTGAGAAAATTCAAGTCATTTTTTCATTCTTTTTTATGTTTCATTGCAACTTTGACTATCGTTACTATTCTATACCCTCTCATGACTTGTTTTGTTTGTTTGAGATACATATACTCCATTCACATTTATTCTGGCAGTCGGTTGGCCATGAAATAATTTTCTCAAGTAAGGTTGGCACTCATGAAATGTCGTTAATGTCATAACGCCGGTGCCACAACTTATATCAATTTTTATTACGAAAATGCCGAAAGTGATTGAAAAAAAGAGACAGGTTTTCAGGAATGGCTATTTAGAATTCAGGTCCGCTCATTCAAATAGTTATATTCTGATATTCTAAAATCCACAATACGACAGAAGGTATCGAACATATTCAATGTAAGAGAATTTATATAATGTTTCATCTGAATCTAAACGACTTATATTTCAGATGAATATTCCCACAATCAGAAAGATTGTGAATGAAGATGATGACGATGAATTTCCTTCTATTGGGAGACCCAAAAAAGTTGTGGTGGCATTTGAAAATTTTATGTTTGAGTGAATTAATGCGAAAAGTTTACTACAGGATTTTCGATTAATGTTATCGTAGAATATGTTCCCGAAAATTGATTTTTCTATTTTTTCATTTGACTTGTACTTTACATTGTGAATGTCTTAAGGTACCAATAAATACCTAATTATTATTATTATATCAATGTATTAAGATGAACAGCCACAAATACGCGCTAGTTGTCTTGTTAATTATTTATTCATGTGAAATTTTTGTTCAGAGGTGAAGTTCATCTTGACTTAAAACTTCCTTTAATTCCTTTTACTTATATTGATGCAAGATGATTTTTGTTCAAGAATTTAACATTCTTGTAATTATCTATTAATTCCTTCGGGAAATACCCATTCCCAACCACTGCATCAAATGCATTTCATCTTCGGATTAATATTTTTGAAATCTACAACTGATTTAACGTATTCAAACTTCAGCCAAAGAAGATAACGAACATTAACTCTCCTGAAGCTAGTGCATATTATGATATTATACTGATCTCATGTATTTTCCATACAAATAACTGGATTTGGTATGCCTTCAATCAGTTTGCATAAACTTCAATTATGTTCGTCACCTATTTTCCGAAGAGATTCGGCATTGTGATAAAATACGTAATAACAGAATCTTTCACGTAGAATGGGCAACATAGCGTTGATTCAAAACCCAAAAATGTTTTGACAAGCTTCAAAACCCCACATTTTCGTATTATACTGAGTGAAATGTGTCAAATTTCCATGGCCAACTGAGTGCTAAAATAAAAGTGAATGGAGTGTAGGTCAGGTATGCTCTGTCATCACGCGAAAGCAGCTAGAGGATCTTCAACAGTCGAAAGATTGGATCGACCTTGGAAAACGTATACAATTAACTGAATTTGCAACGTTCTGTTTACCTATCTTCTATATTTAGCGCAATATTATCGATCGTGAGGAAAAAGGGAAAGGATTTCCGGTATATTCAGGCATGTGATCCAGCTAGCATCGGTAATTCACGGATAATTTGATTATTTAATACTAGAACCGACTACCGGCTGCACAAATGCACTAATTCACGAAATTTTGAAGCTCAAACTGTTGCATGGAGAGAAAAAATCGCTCCATCTTTTCTCCAGGATCTGGCAGGGAGGACTAGGATTAAAAATGAAGGGTCTACGGCCTATTGAACTCAGCCTCGAGGGCTCTGTTTCAACCCTTTTTTTGTTCTCCCAAACCCTTTCACCTCCGGGGTTCGAGTGGCTCTCTATCAAAAATATTCTGTCATGAGAAAATTCAACTACCCAACAGGGAAACTCCAAATAACGTCCGAGACATTCTCCCTACAACCTACACTACTTCAGTTGAAACATTGAACAATTAACCTTTGAATTCTCCAATAAAATCTCCTGATTCAGTCGGTCCTCATCGATATAAATATCCCTCTGCATTATTACTGACATAGTTGTTTTGACAGTCATTGTCAAGGTGACATTATAGGGCTGTAATTAATTACTTACCTTAAATGGCATTGGACGGAGTTCTAAGCAGCGTTTTCCGAACAGAATACTTGGAAGCTACCAAGTTATCGATTTATAATTTTCTTGTGCATTATCGATACGAAAATAATTTTCCTGGAAGCCAGTGGGTAGTCACTAGAATCGTGATGGATAGGATTCTCGATCTGTCTCATTGGAGAATGAAGGTTGTTTAATTTCGTCCAATTGAGAATGATTTCAGTCGTTGCAGCGTTACATAACTGAAATATTTAAGGAGTGTCTTAATTGAAGCAATTATTGTGCATGTTTTTGAATATGAGAGGGAGATGAATGTTTGAAAAATCCCAATGATTGTTTCTATTTCATTTTTACCGTGAAAAATATACATTTCATGATGGAATCTGCATTCATATAAAGTTTCTCATTTCCTAATTTTTTTTTCGTACAATCCACATGATTACCACTTGGCACTTCATGGAATGGTGAAGAAATTGGATCTAGTAAAAGAATTCACAGCCTGCAACACAGACTCCTGCCTGAAAAAATTGGGTCAAACGTTCAAAGCATGTTTTTATATATGTATATATATATTTGTTTTAGCATGATCTACAATTTCTTCAGACTCCTGCCTGAAAAAATTGGGTCAAACGTTCAAAGCATGTTTTTATATATGTATACATATATATATTTGTTCTAGCATGATCTACAATTTCTTATTCAAGTTGTCGCTGCACTTTATATTGTTGTTTATCCAAGGTTAATTTGGTATGAAAATTTATTGAAAAAATCTGTTCAAACTTTAACGACAGTGGGAGCATTCATTCAGATACTAATTATGTTAATACCAGTATGGTGTCATCGTTAATGAACCAACCTTGAGCTGCGGTATATAGGTCATTAATTTCAGTCCAAAAGTCTCATTAGAATGAATCCTTTTCAATTCTGCCTGCACTTTGGAGTCTGGAACATAAAAAAAGTATAACACTCCTGAACACTACTAAAGTAATTCTGTCAGTCCTGGAGTAACTTATAGGCGCTCCATCTTTTTTGAGAGGTGGAAAAAAGTAGTAGCTAGGGATGGAGAATACTTCATACGAGGATTTATTGAAAAATTCTCAGCCTACTATAGAACCGAACAAAATTTCAATGTCAAAATATTTTAATACTCAACATATTCTCTTCTTAATCGGATACATTTATACAGCGAACCTGCAACGTCTCTAGACCGTTCAAAAAAAATGTTTCTTCTTGCTCTACAAACCAGACCCACACAACTTTCATTACCTCTTCGTTGGAAGAAAATTTACGACTTTTTTTCAGTTGAGGAAAGAGATGATAGTCGGATGGAGCCAAACCTGGTGAATAAGAGGGGTGTTCTAGTAATTCAAACCCTAAATCACGAATTTTTTGCATCGCAACATGAGATAAGTGTGCAGGGGCGTTGTCCTGCAAAAACAAAACACATTTGCATAGCTTTCCGCGCCTTTTCTCTTTAATTTTTTCCCCTAGAGTGGTTAGTAATGTCGAATAGTAATCTTCGGTTATTGTTCTACCCTTATCCATAAAATCAATCATGATTACTCCATGGCAATCCCCAAAAACTGAAGTGAGAACTTTCCCAGCAGATTTTTGGACACGAAACTTCTTAGGTTTTGGAGAACCAATCGATTGTTGCTTTGTTTCTGGATCGTAGAAATGTACCCAAGTCTCATCCATAGTAACTATTCGGTTTAAGAAGTCTACATCTTTTTTAAAATCGAGCACAGATCGAACGCGATGCTTCTACCCTTGCATGCTTTTGGTCAACATTCAAACATTTGGGGATCCATTTTGCAGCAATTTTTCTCATGTCCAAATTGACGTGAACTGTATGATGAACGCGTTCGTATGAAATATTCAGTGCTTCAGATATCCGTTATAGCCTAATTCGACAGTATGATAAAATCATGTTATGAACTGCATCGATATTTTCAAGGACTGACACAAAAACTGGCCTTTCCGATCGGTCATCATCTTCAATGGAAATTTAACCTCTTTTGAAGCTTGCAGTTCAATTTTTCACGGTCGCATACGAAGGACATTGATCACCAAGGGTGTCAAACATATCTTCGTAAATCTTTTACGAACCCTTTTAAATAGAGGTACTGATGACTCGATACTCAAATTTTTCGATTTTCACAATTTCGGTGGACATCTTTCTTTTAACTTATTGCGTAACTCTGGTTTACGTTTTTGATCTCAAACTTCACACTGACACTTCTAATGAGTTATTGTTCGTTGCTATGGTAACGCAATATTTTTTTATGCACGGAACTGGTCTAGGCTAACTAGATATCAATACACCCTCGTATGATTTGTTTATTCATTTTGTTCTGGACTAGATGCATTTGGACCACAAATAACGACGGGTACAATTACGAAAATTACCCATACCCATGTTTTTTTTTTGGTGCTCGAATCCAAAGGTTTATTCTATGTGGAAAAGAAATTCTGACGATGGTATATGATGGCAGACACGTATAAGAAACCCTACTCTCTCGCCACCCATTTCCCAGAACGCTGAATCTTGTTTGCGTGATTGCAAGTCCTGCACCTCCGTTTCCTGCCTTCCATCAGCAATTTTGCACCATATCCAATATCTAACAAGCAGTCTTCCTTCGCGAAAAAGAATCCCGGTGTGTTACGACGAAACATCGTCGGTTAACATCACAACGAATGTTTTATTTTTAGGAGCGAAGGCCGCTGAAAACGCCACTGTTGCGTGAAATGAAGTAGAGATTCGGGTCAGATCGAGCTACCGTGAAATGGGACGGTTTGGGTGTTTTTTTGCCCCGTTTGTGACGGAACAATGACAACGGATTTCGACGAGGTTGAAGTGAAGGGAATTGCAAATCTTTCAGGTTTAAGGGGATGAACTCGAATTGCGCGAAGATGGTCCGGATGGTAGCTAAGGGATGAGGGAAAGGATGCTTCATTTCGAACCTCTTGACGATTTGTTTCTGCTAGTCCGGATTATCGCCGCTACGCTGCACTGAGGATGAGCTAGTTGTCACGAAACGATGCTTCGATGTTTTTTTGGGTCACTAAAATTGTGCTCTGAGAGGGAGGCTAACCATTAGGGGATCTTAGAGCCGTATGAGTTCATCGTTGAATGTCACAAGTTATGATCCTGGTAAAGTTGATGGATTCACTACAACACGTTGCTTCTGTAAGAAATGAGGTGGATTAAGAGGATCCAATTTGAATTTTTAAACCAGAGGTATATGAATGAAGACCTTCGAAATTTACACTGCGCAAAAAAATTAACGCACATTCTGAAAATCTCAATTTTAATGAAAGTTAACTCTACATTGACTTCATAACTTATTTTTTATGTCCTCTCGGGAAGGTTTTCAACGAAACAAGACACATTGAATGGAATAAAAATTTAGGATTTCACCGAATCTTATGTGAAAGAAGAGAAATGAACAATTTTCAAAATACTGAAATGCTGATAAGTGATTTAATACTTGGTATTTCCACCCCTTGCGTTAATTACAGCTCGGCAACGACGGTTCATACTCAAAATGAGGGATCTTAAAATGTTCTGATCTAATCCTTCCCAGATTTCTTCGAGTTGGATTCCTAAGTCATTGAGAGTAGCTGGATGATTTTCTGAACTTCTCAGCCTTCTATTGAGGTTGTCCTAAACCTGCTCAATCATATTGAGATCTGGACTTCAAGGTACTCCTGAACGATGTGCGCACGCTGGGGTCTGGCATTATCGTCCATAAAAATGAAATTTTCACCAATGTATGGGGCAAATGGCACTACATGCTCTTCAAGAATGTTCCTTATATACTTATCAGAATTCATAGCTCCATTATCAACGACCACTAGGTCTATGCGAGAAGTCAAAGATAATCCACCCCATACCATAATCGATCCTCCCCCGAAACCAGTAGTATTCAGGAAATTGCACTGAGCATATCTTTCATGTGGACGTCTGTATACAAGGGAACGTCGATCACAATGGTAGAGGCAGAATCTAGACTCATCTGTGAAGAGAACTCTTTCCCAATCGGTCTCTTCCCAATGGATATGCTCTCTCACAAAATCCAAACGCGCCCTTCGATGGGCTGGGGTAAGAGCTGGGCCTCTTGCCGCGACACGAGGCCTTAAATCATATTCTCTGAGGCGATTTCTTATTGTCTGAGTGCTAATTTGCACCTCATGAGTTTGCTCAAGCTGAATTTGAAGGAGGCGAGCGGATGCAAACCGTTGTATCAACGAAGAAACTCTCAAGTAACGTTCTTGAATGGCTGTTGTTACCCGTGGTCTACCCTTTCCTGGTCTTCGGACATTCATACCTGTCTCGCTGCAACATTCTGGACACAATTGTATGGGAAACTTCAAACCTTTCTGCAATTCTTGTGCATGTCCACCCTTCTTCTCGCAAAACTACCGCTTGGGCATATTCCTCTTGGATCAAATTGCGTGTTTCGCGTTGCATAGCGATCGAGTGTAGAAAATCAAACGAAAGAAAAACTATTGATCACTAGAATTGATCGAGAACAACTGATTTTAGAATGGAGCCAATACATTCAAAATCTGATAATATCATCTTTTTTTATTCCTGCTGGGAAAAAACATCTGTATTGAAGAAAACCGTTGAAAGTGGATAACGTATGCATGCATAATTCTGATAAAAATAATTATCATTGAGAACACCTTCAGTTGTAGAATAAATTGGAGATTTCCAGAATGTGCGTTAATTTTTTTGCGCAGTGTATATCTACTGCTTAAGAATTGGAGTCGATATTCGAGAGGAAACTTCAAATTTTCAGTATCTTTCTACAAACTATATGAAGAGGCGTATGTTTGCGTAGGTATAGCACACAGAAAAATAAAGTCCTCGTGACTTTTAATGGCCTAATTAGAAAAGAATTACAACAGTAGATGTATAATTTTTTTGAGGTCCGCATGTGCGATAATGGGCTATTACAACTCATGAACAATTAGTGTTTTGGTTGAATAAGAAAGACCATGCAGGATTTTTACCCCAAAATGACGCCAAAAATGCTAACACGCTATATACTCGATTTTAAAATTAATTTTTTTCATCGTCAATGTTGTATTGGCAAGAAATTCATCAAACTCATATGATGAATACATTCTCACCGACATATTTTACCATAATTATGTTAAAATTTTCCCATTTATTTCGTCATTACATGCAATTATGAAGTATTTTCATCAAACGACCGTTGCCTCAATATTATCTCACATAATAACGAAGGTTAAAGACTGCAGTGGTAGAATTTTATCTATCAATGAAAACACCTTTATGAACTGTATGGGTATTTCCATTGTAAAACCACTAACATATTTCCAGTGTCAATATTATCATAATCTGAAAACTTCCCACTTATTCGAATCCTATATGACCGCTTTATTGTCAATTGTAATTGAATTTCAAACAATACAGAGGCTGCAGATTCTATTCGATTCGGTTTGAACAATGAATTGAAGATATTCGATTTCGAATCAATGGAAAAATATTTATTTTCGCGAATCAAATACCATGGATATGAATTCGACTCTTCAATGTTTTGAATTGATGCTGCCGATCATACTATTTTCACATGAGTTATCTAATCATGGCAAGTGTAGCATCTTCAGGATTGTGAAGATAAGGTTCACCACCTCCCACTTTTTTCTGATGGTAATCGATTTTTTTGTACATAATCTTGTTTAATCTTCATAATGATCCAAGAGGAAATGTTAAACGACATGCAGACAATTATCGAATTCTGGAAAAAGTGCTTCCTTCAGCAGGATTCGAACCTACGACCCCTGATTGCCGTTAAAAAATTTCAAATTTATTCCCAGGCATTCAACTAACTTCAATAGATGCCTAACGTCTTATCTGATATTATATCGTACGTTCTCGATGGAGAATTCCTTGAAATGTCAATTTTTCATCGGATATATTTGTCCCATGTAGGTAAAACGTTGATTATTTTGTTACGAAATTGTGGATTTGCTGATAAGGCCTGATAAGGAATTCACATCGGTAAACAATAAAGAAGGAGGGAATTTCAGCTTAATACATGACTCACGAATTTCTCATTCATCATTGAAACGTTAAATATAGAACTCACATCATTTTTGGAGTTTTTTATTGGGATTCCCACCAATTATTGGCTTCCTTACAGTTTTACAATATCTTGGGGGATGCTGAGAATTACTGAATTATTTGGGAGTCCTTCTTCCCTTGTTCATCGAAACAAATCGCTGTTTTCTAGAGGAAATGTAAACAGGGCACGAAACATAGCATACATCTGTACAAAAGCAATTTATACAAACCACAGCAACAAAAAATACAAAATACAAATGATCAATCTTGTATTGTTCAGCTTTGCCATGATCCTTCTATTGAGGAATCAACTCTCATACATATGAAGAGGTTATAATTCAGTAAAAACTAAAAGAGGAAGTGAATTCAGAAACTTTTCACACGTAGGTACTTGACAATTCCTCTTCTCTTGAAAATATGCCGAAAGATCGAGATCTGAAAAGTTTTAGGCATGAAAAATAATGAAAATCCGATTATTCCCATACATATTCATGTCAAAATTCGTAAATAAATCTGTGAACACCTATAACAACACCGGACACTCGAAAATAGGCACTACAAACCTACATTCGTCTGACTCACTCTATTCACTCCTATTTTTAGAATTAATTCGGTTATTCCCAATAAGCAGCTACACCTGATGATTATTCCAAACGTCGGCGCCTAACGCCCGCGAAAACCCACGTCGATTGACAGCGTCCGAATAGTGATACTCGTGCGTCCCGACGTCTATTTCGAAGGAAAAAAAATTGGCGCACTTCCGACGTCTGGAAAATATGTCTCGTCTGGCAACGTCGATAAATTTCGGGATTCACGTTTCAGTCCTAACGAAGCGATTCTCCGGGCTTCAGGTCTAAGGGTGCGCATACACGACTGGAGGATTTCGCTGATGGTTGTTTCAGGGATATGCCATTTTGGGTACAAAATATATCGACCAGGGTCAATTTATTTGACTGATTCGAGATCGTAGATTACGAATATGCAATTAGATTTTTTGTAGGATCAGTATTTTAGGAAATAAATCACTTTTAGTAGAAAATTTCGTAAAAATTGGTCAACTTTGAGGAGCTGTAGCAGCCAGAAAAACAGAATTAGACATGTGCTGAATTTTTTTATGATAGATCGATCCTTTGCAAATAAAAAATTCTAATTTTCATGCATCTATCACGATCAGTTTCGATTTTATGATTTTTTCCGCGAAGGTCCAAAATTTCCGATTTTCCATCTACCATAACTTGAAAAATAAATCTTTTAAAAAATATCTGTTTGCATATTCGTTATCTACGACCTCGAATTAGTGGACAGTATAAATTTGGTTCTGATCGGAGACCAAAAATATTTTTCAAAAAATCGCAATTTTTTCCATGCATAATATGTATGGAAAATTTGAAAAATTTTTCGATCTCCCTGATTTCCCCCAAAATTGAAGTATTTACTAAATCGAGGGCGTAGATTACGAATATGCAAACAGAATTTTGCTGAAAGGATTAGTTTTCAAGTTATGGTCGATGGAAAATTCGAAATTTTGGACCTTCGCGAAAAAAATCATAAAATTTAAACTGTTCACGGTGGGTGAATGAAAGTTAGATTTTTCTATTAGCAAAGGACCAGTCTTCCACCAAAAAAATCAGCATAAGTTCAGTCATTTTTTTCTGGCTGCCACAGCTCCTCAAAGTTAACCAATTTTTCAGAAATTTTTCACTAAAATTGATTTATTTCCTAAAATACTGATCCTAGGAAAAATTAATTTGCAGATTCGTAATCTACGACCCTGAATTAGTCAAAAAAATAACTCGGGTCGATATAGTTCGAAAAATAAAAAAAATTCTGATTTAGAATAATTTCGACTGCTATTTGTTTACCCGCGCACCAACACCATGCGAACAAAAAATTATTCATTTAGCTATATCGACCCGGGTCATTTCATACACTAATTCGACATCGTAGATTACGAATATACAATTAGATTATTTCTAGGAACAGTATTTTGGGAAATGAATCACTATGCAGTTTTTACTTTTCTGTGTCTCTTCTTTAATTATACCCCTAGGAACGGCCCTGGACAGGAGAGCGGGCTGTTCAAAATGCGACCTGTTATTTCGACATCAGCCTGATAGGATAGGAAAAAAATGTCGATTGTAGTGCAATACATAAAAGTGGGGCAAGCAGTCTGGTTTTCGAGGTCGTTCGGAGATCCCGTCGTGCAGCCCTACCTTTAGCTCGTTGTCGCTTTCCTTTTCTAAACGCCGCGGTCCGTTGACGACGGAAAAGCACACCGGAGTTCGCGAACGGTTGGTATGAGGTAACAGTGGAAATACTAGAGTAGTAAAGAACGCACGTTGCTTCTCATTATCGCTTGATTAAGCCGCCTTCTTTGATCAATCAAGCCGGGGGCAACAGAATGCCACAGCCAAATTCACCAAAAATCGCCGATTGAAAGTGTTACGAAGCGAATCGTGGTCCGTTTTCATCTGTGTTCAGTTCTTGATGCACAAAACAGTTACCAGTGATAAATCGTGAAAATTGGATCAGTGAGATGATGAAAACTTACTTTACTACACCCAGCGATCAAATAGCGAAGAATTCTTGGGGGCAAATATTGCAAGAGTTGACGACAGACACCAGTAAGTACATTGATAAACGAGAAATCGGTAAATTTTCCACAGTTGCAATCGATTCGTGTATCTGTGATAACTGTGCATAGTAGGGCTTCTTTCAGACGCTACAAGTGGCGTCTATTTTCAAATAACCTGCTCACTCACAAACTTTCTCGTATCTCGATAGGCAATTTCAAATGTGGGTTAGTGAGAAGATGATGAAACTTTCATCAACGTCATGGTCCATCGTGTAGGTATACACCGTGTATACGAAGTAACTGACCCACCTTTTACTCATTTAAACGCTTCGCTCGGCTATTTAAATTTAAAAATAGGCCTCAGCATATCGCGAGATTATAGTGTGAAATGTTCGACAGATTTTCCTGGCACAAAACACGTCGTTTACAATCGGAAGTCTTGAAAAAAAGTTTATCTCGAAAGATTAGCGAAAACATATTGAAAATGAGGAAACCTCGCAGGAAAACCAGAAAAGAAAATCCTGGTTTTCCCACTGCAACGTAAATTATGCGCCATCAAATCTGAATTTTCAAGTTCGCAGTGAGTTTGGATACTCAAAAAAATATTCGAGAACACACTGTTCAAAATTTCGAAAACTGCATCTTTGGGAAATTCACAGGAAAACCGAACTGACAATCCTGGTTTTCCCAAGTCTAGTAGAAGCCTGGCTTTCAATTCGTCAATAAAAGGCATGAAATTTATCCGGTTTGGTTATGTTTTACAAGGGCAAATCTTGATTGATTTCAACAAGACTTTTATTTTACTTCGTTGAAAATTTTTTTAATCCAGAATCTGTCGAATTTTCGTTGATTATTCGATCAAGATAAATTTTTTCTCCAATGGAAATAATTTCAGGGTCTATTCACTTATTACCATTGAAACTTGAAAGTGGTGAGAAGTTTGAAGGCTAAATCTTATGAAAGTTTTATTTTGGCTCCTTTCATTTGCACTAAGATCGAATATGACTCTCAATCAAGGATTCAAAGTTGAAGAAGAAATTTCATCTTGATTGTTCGATTGTTCGAAGGCAAAAACTCTATTTTTTAATGAGATGATCTCAAAGGATCTATGCTGGCCTTGACAAGAGTCTAGCCAAGGACGAACTCATTATTTTATGAATAATTATCGTGTAAATAAGTGATTAAAGCTTCAAATTATACCGTTATCGAAAACTGTTCAATTCTCCGATCTACGTCTACAAAAATTGTGTTCGAATATTCAAAACAATGTATTATGAGTCATTATTATACAAGGTGGCGTTCATGAACAGCCCACTTGAAATATTTCCTACGAAAGAGATTTTTCCAAATAAACCCACAAGAAAAATTCGAAAGTCCAGAGATCTGTATATAGCATTTCGATGGAAACACTTCTGTGACAATTCCTGACAAAATGTCAGTCCAAAACAGCTCTCGCCTGACCAAAAATCACCATAAATATCTCACTTTTCCAACCGTTTCAAATTGCAATTTTGTTCGATGTGAATGGAATCGTATGCATCTCCTACAAACCGCCTCAATTTTAAAATTTCGATGTGATGAAACTATAAAAATCGCACCGAACTATTTCAAGGTCGAAACTATTAATTACACTTGAAATTCGCTCATACAACACTCGTTTACGATTCCATGGTATTTATGAGTTTAACTGCTTCATCATTTTTATGTTTGTGTGTTGATATTCGATTACTCGACTAGGAATATCTCGGTAATTCTGTTATGGATCTTATTTACGCTGTGAGAGCTAAAAACGTAGTTTCATATTTTTCATTTAGAAGTATACTCTTGTCCATTTGTAAATCATGCAACATTGCTTCAACGGAAAACAAGTTTCCTTTCGATCTCTTGAAAAATGTTTATAAAGCTTGATTTTTACGATGATGTGTTCGAATTAATTCATTTTAGTGCAACATAAATTCATATTGCCCTTCAAAACTGACACGTTGAAGTTGTTGTGAATTCCACACATAAAATACGGTCCTATAGGGTATGGAAAACAAAACACTGAGGACTGGCAAAGTGTTGAAAGATTTGGGTTCATATTTCCCAAATATATCAAACTCTTAGGGGAGAACTGGTCTTCTTTTTCAAGCTTTTGGGCATTAGAGTTAGTTAAACAATATTTTCAATACAGAATAAATAAATTATAATAATTAACATTTCGAAAAGTTATATAACCACATGGACAACAGTGAACCCATTTCATTTCGTTCATAATTGGTGAAATGATCAGACAATCGGTAATTAGTGCTTCCATCAACCTGTACCTACCTATTATACCCTACCACTCACCAATGGTGTTGAATACTGATAAAAATGTAGCCATAGTTATATTTGCATTCGATTGATTGCATTGCAGTGGCAGGTAGTCGAAAACCGTTACAGCCAGGTATGCGGGAATCGATTGTGTAGCGTTTCTCCCCTATTTTTAATGTAGATTCAACGAGCGGGGTCAAAAAATGTTTGATAGTACGAGGATGTATTGATATCTAGTTAGCCTAGACCAGTTCCATGCATGAAAAAAATATTGCGTTAACCAAAAGCGTGCAAGGGTAGAAGCATCGCGTTCGATCTGTTCTCGATTTGAAAACGATGTAGACTTCTTAAACCGAATTGTCACTATGGATGAGACTCGGGTACATTTCTACGATCCAGTAACAAAGTAACAATCGATGGAATGCCGACACTCTGATTCTCCAAGACCTAAGAAGTTTCGTGTCCAAAAATCTGCAGGAAAAGTTCTTGCTTCTGTTTTTTGGGATTGCCATGGCGTAATCATAATTGATTTTTTGGATAAGGGTAGAACAATAACCGTAGATTACTATTCGACATAACTGACCACTCTACGGGAAAAAGTTAAAGAGAAAAGACGCGGAAAGCTATCCAGAGGTGTTTTGTTTTTACAGGACAACGCCCCTGCACACAAATCTCATGTTGCCATACAAAAAATTCGTGATTAGGGTTTGAATTACTAGAGCAACCCCCTTATTCACCAGATTTAGCTCCATCCGACTATCATCTCTTCCCTCAACTGAAAAAAAGTTTGAAAGGTCGTAAATTTTCTTCCAACGAGGAGGTAATGAAAGCTGTGGAGGTCTGGTTTGCAGAGCAAGAAGAAACATTTTTTTTGAAAGGTCTATAGACGTTGCAGGTTCGCTGTAATAAATGTGTCCTATTAAGAGGAGAATATGTTGAGTAATAAAATATTTTGACATTGATATTTTGTTTGGTTCTATAGTAGGCTAAGAATTTTTCAATATATCCTTGTATAAGGAGGCCCTTCTGTTGCTTGATAATTAAACTGGATCTGATTTTTTTTTTCATCATAGTCTCTGGTTATATTACCTCATATTAAGCTGGTTCTTCCATTAGAACATACTTCATGGAAGATCCTCCTTGATAAAGATGATATTTTCATAACTTTCCTCCCCTCTTTACAGATTCAACATTCGGAATCAAACAATCCACGCCAAATCAGAATACCGAAATGAAAAATGAGGAACCCTTCAACGTCAGCCATCAGAATCAGAAATACGACATTCACAATTTCCTCAAGAATCATCCAGGTGGTCTCAACTACGTCAGGCCGTACAAAGATAAAGATATTACCAAACGGATGAAAGACACGCTACATTCTAAAGCCGCCTATTATTTATTAAGAGAGTACAAAGAAGATGGGAGAGATTTAACAAGTACAAGTGATTCTAGTGATTTAGAGGTATGTCGAATATTGGATCGTTTTTCCGAGAGGTTTGGGAAATTTGGAACTGATGTGGCAACGCTGTGGTTTGAGAATACCTATCTGCTATCTGTAAAAATATTGATATTTTTACAGATTTTTCAGAATGCCTGTAAAATGTGTTATTGTTATCAAGATAAAAAAGATGAAAACCAAGATGTAGATTTTGATAACTGAAATTTTGTGTTATGTCATTGAGGTACTATGTAACTCATTATAATTCCCTAAACAATGGAGTAGTAAAACACGTCACATCAGATTATGATGATTTTATTCAACATAATCTTATCTTCTTCAATCCGCTCTGTATAGATGGACGAAATCGATGTCAGACAGTCTCACCACAAAAATTCATTGTTGGAAGGGAACATCAACGTAAATTCATTTTCACCATCTGCCTCCTTGAAGGGGAGAACAAGAATGTAATGATCAGGTGCAAATCGCGGCAACGTTGCCACGTTTCTCCGAAAATCCCGGGCTTGACTAAAAACATATTTTTTTCTCATCACATTTTTTTCTTTCAGAATTTAGTAGACTGGGATAAACCAATGTTGAGCCAGGTAGCTGCGCTCGGGAACAAATACAGCGAATGGGTGGTACTGCCGGTCGACAGAAAACTGCGACTATTTGACAATCCCATTCTAGAAAGTTTAACTATCACCCCGTGGTACGTAGTTCCTATAGTATGGATACCTATTATTACATATTTCATTTATATGGGATTCAACAAATACGTCGAAATCACCAAAGGTAACTTCAAGATGCCACATTATTGTTGTTATAGCTTCTGTCGCAAAAAATTTTTCTGTATCATTATCGGTCTGATTCGTCTGGTGAAATGAAAGGGTCCCACAGAAAAAAACGATGAATACAACATTATGTTATAGCTTTTTGTCATAACTTCTCGATATAAATAGCTGAACTTGTACGAAATACCTAAATGGTAGAACATATAGAGTATGATTTTATTTTCCTCAAAATCTAGATACAAACCTATACACACGGCCATTTTTCTTGTAGAATCATTTCGTAAGATTATTAGAGGAATAAACTACAAAATTTAAGACCCTAAATCCCAGAATTCACGATATAAAAATAGAAACTGATAGATCTCGGATAGCTCCAGAAAAACCTAAATTTCAGGCTACATGCACAATCCCTGGATATTTGAAGTGTTTTTCCAAATTTGAAATGAATGGAGAGCTATCTGGAAACATCAATTCCTGCTTCAAAAGCTCTTTATCGAAGAAAGAATTACAAAAGAAACCACTCACTCCTTTTGTCTGTTTTTTTAACAAGATCACGAATTCGAACTGAAATCCACACTGAAAAAATTCAGTGTTTTGAATCCAACAACAGAGCGCACTCAAAGGTTGATCAATCGTGGAATTCAAAACACCATAATGTCAATTAAATGTTAATTGGTCGATTCTTGGGGTCCGACTCTAAAAACATCGATCGAAACAATCCTATAATGAAGTGCATACCATCGACATGAGCAACAAGTACAGTATAATTGATCATGAACTTGATTTGAGCTCCTGACCTCACTACGAATACAGGGTAGGGTTCAGTTTTGGGATTTCGATCTATTTTTTCCATAACATCTCGTGGGATTCTTTCATTTCCGGAATCGAGACCTCGAGAGCTTGATTTGTGAAAAATTGGATGAAACGTACGGCCAAGTATGTTGCTTGGAATGGCAGTCATGAATTTATATGTCGATCGTTTTCCAGATGTCAATATTCATTGAATGTTGTTTCCTCTTCAGCTTTTTTCGATAACGAACGTAGCTTCCTGTTTCCTACGAGTAATCCTGACGTCACGAATGAAAATCGAAAATTGTACACTAGTCCAGGTGACAGAATAGAGTTATTTTTTGATCTAACAAGTCATTACTCCTTAGCTCATCGGATTCATCCTTGTATTAGGAATTCCGATTTCTGTACATTAATGGAAAAAGGTTTTTCCGGGGAACTTCACCAAAATATCCATCTGGTGCTCACACAAATTGAAGTGTGTGATGACACAGGAAGATACAAACTGTATATAATGAAATTGATACAATTGCTTCTCACGCAGCTGTAAAAAGCTGGAATAAGCATTGTTTATCTTGCTTTCTTCATCGTTCTTCATTGAGAAAAGCTTCCAGGAATGGCTGTCTAATCACAAACCACCGCATTTCTGTAGATTATCTTGAACCTGTTTCATGTTCTTTTTTCTCATTTCATATCGAAAGATTTTTGTTTCGCCGCACATTTATCATTTTTGAACCTGAAATTAAATTGCATCCCTCAACTTTCATTGTTATCGAAATAAGTTGGGATTGGGAATCAGAAAATGGGACATTGTTAAGCGACAGCACGCACGCAAGAACAGTGTTGAACTTTTTCTGTTTTTAGATGAATCACCATCAGTGCCATCATTGATACGCATAGTAGGAGGCGTTGTATTATGGACATTATTAGAATATAGTTTACATAGGTGGATATTTCACATGAAAGTCTCAGGAAATTCTAAGATACTTATTTACATCCATTTTGCCATACATGGTTTACATCATAAAGTAAGTATTTTATATACCTTTCGCATCAGCTCGGCCTAGTATAATCGAGTTCTTAGGAAAGCCATTTTCGAAGCGTCTGATTGAAATCTGCGAGTCCTGAACTCGGAATTGTAAATTCAATTTCGTAATTCTGTGACGAACATTGCGAGATGGAAATGGATTATTTTATTCACTCCATTCAGTGACGAACGCTTCTTATAGTTCACTCCTACTGAAGGTCATTTATCATTATTCAATCCATACTGTTCACTTTTTCAACCTTGAAAAATGTCAGTTCGTACATCGTACTTTTTGTGATCATAGTACGTAGAAGAAAATTAAATATCAGTAAATACACAGTTAAAAAAAGAACGTGGCGTGATATGTAACAACATTTACCTTGAATAACTGAACACAAATCCCTCTTGATATATTTTATTCTCTCAGCAGCTATGAAAATGTAACTATTACGATTTTTCAGGTGCCCTTCGATCCTAGAAGACTAGTATTTCCGCCATTACCAGCAGCATTGATCGCATATGCATTATATTGTTTGGTTGCTGTTATATTGCCTGAAGAAGGGCGGCTGTTAATATTGGCTGGGGGTTTAACAGGTAGGAACGAGTTCAAAACTGGAAGTTTCAATGCCCTCCCTTGTATGTGCAACGATAATCTTGCACGTAGATCATGAATTTCGCCACTGTTTTCGAATGTGCGAAAATTTTCTTTGAATTCCTAACGTATGGATGGAATTCTGTTGAAAACATACCTATTCTAAGATCCACAAGACATCACCATTCTTGAAAAGTCATAACGATTATTATTTCAATATTGTTGTTCCAAATATTGGCTTATTATATGTCTAATTATCGTTCTTTTCACAGGTTATGTAATTTATGATATGATTCACTTCTACTTGCATTATGGTGCACCAAAAGAAAACAGCTATTTATATCATCTGAAAAGATACCACAATCACCATCACTTCGAGCATCACGATAATGGTGAGTGACCAGATGTTTTTTATATCTATATGACAGGAACAAAATCATGGTAGTGTGTGATACATATTCTGAAAGAGACTCTTTTACTGACAAATCTCGAAATTTCATCCATCTCGGCACAACTGTTCGGTCTTGAGGAAATTTTAACTGACCCCATCTTTTTGGAAATATTCAAAGGTCAACTTCGTATCTCCCAGGAAACCGTAGATCAGATCATGTGATACACATTCTGACAGAGCAATTCCTTTAGTAATAAATCTGAAAATTTCATCCATCTCGGTGCAACCGTTCGGTCTTGACGAATTTTTAACTGACCCCATCTTTTTGTGATGAATCTCGAAATTTCATCGACTTCAGTAAAACCTCACATTCGGTCTCACAATCACAAACATTAGTCACTGTAATAGAAGTTATTTAATCCTCTTTTATTTGCAGGTTATGGAATAAGCAGTGTACTTTGGGACAAAATTTTCGGCACAACAATAACCCTGAGGAAGTTACAATTCGGAATAAAATGGTGAAGAGGAAACACAATCATAATAATGTCTCACAGTGTGATTCTCAATGTGTCTTTATTTACAACGTACATTTTGACGTACTCAAATCTTCTAAACAGAATATAAATTATGTTGTTGATGCTTTCATTATTTTTGTGAAACCTGAATGTTTCTCTACGAATTATAGAGATTTATATTTATAATGATACAATAAATGATAACATTATATTGAGTTTATTTCCCACCATTTCCAAATATATTATCACAAAGAAAACAAATCAAACAAAAAAAAGAATGATGGAACATATTGTAGGTATCATATACCCTGAAAAAGTATGCAAAACGACATACTGCTCTTTCTAGAAGAAACTAACTGTCGAAAATTCTTGTTGAGCCAGAGGTATGAATTTTACATATAACCAAATGATACCAACGCTTAAAAAAGTGCTCTAGACATGCAGTATCTGTTAAAAAAAGCTAACGCAAGGATAACATAAAATATTGAATCATATAAACTTTTTTCTATTCATTAAGAAAATGAGAAACAGCTTCCAACCCGCATATGAATATTGAAGCACCCAAAAATTTCTCATCAGACCTATAAGTCCCTTTTGTACCGATGATTAAAGATATAACGATTAATAATCTTGAATTGCGAGTATTTCAGAAAATTTCACTTTCGTAGAAACAGTCAAAATTAGAGTAGTCTGTCAGAGAAACGTCAGAATTATACGACTTCATAATTATACAAATTTTTACACTTCCCAATCAGCATTCATTGTAGTTCTCTATTATGCGGAACTCAGTTATACGCTTAGGTGTTTTTTTAGAAACCCGATGTTTATAAATTGGTAAGTTTTGTCGCAATTCGCTCGAGGTCAATCCTTGACGTACTGTTTTCCAGCTTCCTAGTCCTCATGATTCTCAGTCAGAACATTCCTTCACCTACGGAAGCGAAGCCTTACTTCACTAAGATACATCGATTGAACTCAGTGAGGGACTTCGACGATATAGTGGACTGGACTTGCAACCAAAACGTCAAAAATCAGAAGCAAGAACCGAAAGGTTCCAAGCAGATAACAGACAATCCTTCTATACAGGAACGAAGTATTTCTTCAGAAGCTCCAGATGCAACCTCGAAAAGCGGCGAATTGATAGAGAAGAGGTCAGATGTTTCCGTCCATTTCGAAACAGGCGAAACGGCAAGAGCCACAGAAAGGATGCAGGTATCCATTATGCCATCACCTCCATCGAGAAAATACGCCTCAAGTGACACGGCAAGAGGCACAGAAAGAATGGAAGTATCGGAAATGCCATCACCGCCATCGAGGGAAGATCAAAAAGATGACAAGAAGAGATCTGAGATGGAAGAAATCAAAGATGTGGTAGACGAAAATGAAGATAACAAAGAAGAATTCGGTGAGGGGTTTTCCAACCTGTACAAGAAGATGAGAAACAAAATGAAGAAGAAGAAGTGTAAGACGTGCCTCACTAACATAGAGGAGGAGTTTCCGATGAAATTTGAAGACATAGAAGATGACAAGAGTAAAGTGAAATATATTCTACCTTACAGAAGAAGCGCTCCTTTGTGTCTTCTAAACGATCGAAGGGCTGCTGGATATTACCAAACCGCAGGTAAGATTTCTCATTCAGCACTCCTCAGCAATATTTCTGTAGTTTTTTGTGCAAATTTCGGATTTATCATTATATTATTAATACCAGAGACGAGATTAGTTCGCAAAATAACTGTTAAAGAACTAGGATGACATTTACTTTGAATCAATAATGTTCAATATCTTCAATATTCAGTAATAGCAAACCACCATATCAGAATTCTTCAAGGAAATGAGGGATATGAGTCCCCTTCTATACGATTGAAATAAAATCTGATTCAACTACCGGTGAAAAAAGTGATCAAAGGCAATTTAAACTCATAGTCATAGAAAACAGTTGGAGCTGAGTTCAAACAAACTTATAGTAAAAATTCAACACTTTTAGGTTTAAGACCGTGTTCCAAACTTTGCAATTCGGATATCCAGGATTTTCATTTTGGCATTCCTGTAAAATTTGAGTAGTGCTCTAAGACACATATTTACATGCATATATTTCACGAATTTTTAGAACAGTGGGAACTAGAATAAGTTATAAGGGATTTTTAAAAAAATCAAAATCAGAATATGTTATTCTCACTATTCTCTCTATATACATAGCCATAAATTCATATAAATCAAGTGAATAGAATATCCGTTGTATAAAAAGTAATTTCACCAAGACTATTATGATTCTTGTGGACTTGTCGAGGATGAGTTTGAAGTATCAGATACCACCAACCTGCTGTACAAGGACGTCGAATATGTTCAGCCTTTCGATTTTCAGCTGTTCCTGTAATTCGACCAGTTTTAATGAGCGCACCCCAACCAATATATATCCAGGGATCACCCAACGATGATAGGTCACCCCTTTACGAAGTTGAATGGCTTCAACACCCCTCAGTAGCAACGAGTGTGTTTCGAAAACGGCGCGAAATCGATAACTGGTACCCGAAACGGGCGTACCCTTTCATGGTCGACAGAGAATGTGACCACAACGACAAGGTGTCCCAAGCTCATAAGGAGCTCGTTTGCATGATACGAGCGGTGAAAAGCGAATTCCTGAACAAGAACAACCTCACCTTTCTTCCCATTCTGTTCGTACCGCATTGCGATAGTGCTAAACCATGTCCGGATATTCCGGGTTCTCCGGAATTAGGCCAACTGAGCTTTCAAAACGTGGATCCTTCTAATATGAAAGAAAAAGAAGAAGAACCGCACCAGTGTCACTGTGCTCATCCTAAGGATCCTGCGCCTAAAAAGGAGAAAAACAACGAAACAATATGTATCAACATAGGGCACATGACAATCATCCTTTTGGCGAACAACACTTTGAGCGTTGTTTTTCCTGCACCGAGCCAGGAACCTGAGATGCCTGAATGCCCTGAACCTCCCGATACGCCTGACAAACCTCAACAAGAAGCGCATTCACATCGTCCTCAACCTTCACAGTCTTGTTGTCCCCCTTTGCCACCACCATGTTGTCCCCCACCTCCACCGCCTCCGCAACCTGAACCTGTTTGTTTTCCTCCCTGTCCTAGCCCTTGCCCCTGCCCCTGCCCTTATCCATGTCGTGCTTCTGAAAAAAACACCCAATTCAAAAGAAATGTGATCGATAACTTGAAGCAGTACCTGGAGAACGCATTCAATTTCATCGACATCAGAAGAGTGCTTACCGAAGACGAACTCCACGACAGAACCTCAAGGGACACCTTCAAACGCTTTGGTAGTGATATCATACCAGGAATATTGCTTTACCCGAAGAGATACGGGCCGACCCTAGCCAAGAATAGCAGGGAAGCGACCAATTTCGATTTCGAAGAAACTGGTGCTCCGATTTCGGACTTTTACTGTTTCACAACGAATGGCAACTGTGGAGGAAAGTTCAAGAGGAGTCTCAATTCCAAGAAAATCGGAATCACAGAAGGTGACATCGCAGCCGAAGAGGCTCAGCTAGAAATCGAGAAAAAACAGGCTCAGCTAGAGAAGGAGATGCAGATAGATTTAAATTTGGATAAAGTGAGCGCCGAGTTGTTTCAATGATTCAAAGTCCTCTCAACGAAAAAAATGTGTTTTTTAGGAAGTGGTGGAAGCTCTAAATGTTGCATCGACAACCACCTCATTGGCTGCCTCAGAACAAATGAAAAAAGACGAAGAATATTTGGAGAAAGAAAACCAGGAAATGGTTCGTAACGAGCAACTCCTGGAAGCTCCCGATACAGGTGAAGAACCTACAGAACAAACTTGTCTTTTTACGGAACCCCTCATTACCGAGGAAATAGAACCGATATCATCAGCAACCGGTAGTTTTCCCGATAAATGTACAATATAAAATTACAATTTTTTTCAATAATTCATACACAGATTCTATAATCGAGAACATGAGTGCTGAAGCTTTGGCTATGGCTGAAGCTGGAAAGCATCTCGACGACGCAAAGGGACCCGAAGCTGAAGAGCTAGAAGCTACTGAAGAAGCCTTAACAGAAACACCTGTAGAATGCCCCGATCCATGTCCGCCAGAGGAATGTGGAGAACAAGAACCATGTCAACCAGATGACGAACCTTGCCCACCTCCTTGTAATGAACCCACTCCACCATGTCACTTACCTACAAGTGGTAAGAACCTCCAGAAGTTGAAACTGAAATTTCCTCTGAGAAAGTGAGGTATTGATAACAAGAATTTGTTCCAGATGAAATTGGAGTCAACCAAACGGATCTCGCTAATGGATCCAAGGGTAAAGCAACCAAGAGCGTGGCCGAATTCGAAAACGAGATGCTTGGCATAATAGATAATTCGAAAAAGGAAAGTCTGGCGAACGAGGAAAAACGTAAAGGCGTCTTTGACATAACGACGAAACATTCTTGGAAAGTGAAGAAAAAACGCAAGTCCAAAAGGGTCAGAGGTCTAAGGGCTGGTCAGAGAAATCGCAGGGATTTGAAAGCTACCATTCCATCGACGCCTGAATGGAAAGATCCGACGACGACATCAAAAATGGCCGTGAGGGATGTTGAAACGGAAACAACGGAACTCGTGAAGGTTACTTTCAAAGAGACCACAACTCCTGTAGCCATTTGCGAAGAGGTTGAGGACGTTACTGAGGTTTTGTTCACTACGAAACCTAGTCAGGTACACAAGTGTTGCTATATAATTGATTGAGAGTTGCTCTTTTATTGGCTCCTTCCGATGAGGGGTCTATATATATAAATCGATTTTTGTAGGAACAAATGGAACTGGAATGTAATGAGGTAAAAGAAGCCGCAGTGACTTCGAGGTCCACCACTCAGAAACTAGGTGTGCCGATCACGATAGTAATCACCAAATCTACGGAAGGGGTGTCCACTACCACCGAACTACCTTCTGTACTTTCGGAGTTTGTTCAACCCCCTCTAAGAGATGAAAATGACGAGACTGTAACTGAAAAACTTAATAGGCTGCTAAGAGATTTGGGACTTGTCAAACAAGTGCAGAGTTTTCTGCAGGGCATAAAAGATACGGGCTACGAAATTCGTGACGCGGTGAGAAGGAGGACGCAGAGGGAAACTCAGAACGATATCGGCGGGTTGGTTACCGGGAGAAAGCTATTTTCGATGGAAGTACATGCGAAATACTCCGAAACCAAAGGGCCGTTGCAACAGTTCAGAAGAAGGACGTACAGACGAAGATCGGGCGAAAGTTTCAAGAGGTATTCCCGTGACATTAACGACAACATAAAACTTTATCCGGGCAAGGCCAACATGGATCGAATTTCGAGTGAAAATAACGAGGAATCGAAGGATTTCACTGGGAGTGAGAAGAATCGAAGGTGGAAGAAGTACGCTGGAAATTGGGTCGAATGGGTACCCAATTTCGAACCTTTTTTAGAGCCCAATTATCAAAATTACCAGTTTTAAGCAGTATCGCATCATTTTTTACTTCGGACGACAGTCAGGGGACCATCAGGGATCTAGAAGAATCAAGTAATGAGGACGCAGAATACGATAACAAAATCACGAAAAGCGAAGATCAAATAATATCTAATGAAGAAGGAAACTTTTTACCGACCGAATCAGATCTACTGCTGTACGATGATCAGGGGAAATACGCAACGGATTCTAGAAAGAAGAGATCGTTTACCGTTCCGAATGACGTGAAGTCTCTCGATGATCCGGATACGACTGGAAAACATAAGGAAAGAAGAGCGTCGCCTTCGAAAGATGACATGGAGCTCGGAGAAATATCGAGCGCTCTAGAGGAAATGATGAGTACCAATTACCAATTGGAAAAACCTAACATAAACACAGATACTTCATCTATTGACGAGCTCATGACGCCGATCGAAGACTTGACAACTACAGTGCGTCATTTCACCCATTTCCATTTGAAAGTCGAGGAAAACTTCAAAGATATCCTGGACGTCGAGAAGAGTTTAGATACGACGATACCAGCCTCTACCGAAACGACAATGTCACCATTCTTGTTGACCGAGATTCCTCAGATTTCCGAAAAACCATTCGAAGTGGTTACCACGCTGGATGAACTGTTAGCGAGCGTTCCGTCACCAGCCTCTTATAGGGCACCAACTGTAGATCCTTTGTCGATCTTCGATGATCTCGATAACGAAGTTAAGGTAACCGTGGAAGATAACGTGCCAAGTGTTTCACCAACTACGACTTGTAAAGCGCCAAGTGTTGATGTGCTGTCCATATTCGATAATCTCGATAACCGTGTTAAGGTTTCCGTGGAAAATGCTGTGAAAGCCCCTAAAAAAATGTTGAAAAAATTGTTTGAAAAAAAGAAAACTACAACTACGCAAAGGACAACTACTACCACTGAGAGAGAAAGAATGCTATGGACAAATCAGGACGAGGTGATGTACCCTCTAGACATTGAAACTATAAAGCCTGGTCAGGAGGAAGAAGAAACGGTAACTTGTGTTGATAACGGAGGTCAGTGCGATATGTCACCGAGTACAACTCCAGAATGTGGATTAACAGCGAAAGGAAGGATAGCTCACGACGATATCAGGGATAACGAAACTGAATATTATGTGGATATAGTGATACCCTACGACACGGATGAGCAACAACAGTATATTGATCGATTCGAACAAGAAGAACCATCTTACTATAATGTCCTAGATAATTCCAGAAGAGTACAGAGGGAAGATGCGGATAGAAAGATATGGAAAGAGTTCAAATGGCCCGAACATAGAAAATATCAGGATTCAACCACAAATAGAGGAGCCCAAAATGAGATGTTGGTAGAGGAGACAGAGGAAGTGTCCAGTTCGGAATTGGGGCAATCTGATTCGGACGACAGGGAGATTTGGAAGGAATTTAAATTCCCAGAACATAGGAAATACGAAGGCTCTATAACAGGGTCTTCGACGACTACAAGGGAAATTGAAGTGCTCACTGAAGACGGCGGTTCTGCGATCGAAAAAACTGCCAAAGTTGAAATTGACGACAGTGCCGATGAATTCGAAGGATCTCTGACTACGACCGAAGATCAGATCGATGCGGAGGACACGGCAGAAGATAGGGAGATTTGGAAGGAATTCAAGTGGCCGGATCAGAAGAAATACAAGAGCTTAAACATCGAATCGTTGATATCGACCGAGAGGGAGCTCGAAGGTAAGACGGCGGACGAGAATGTTTGGGAGGAATTCGAATGGCCCGAAAATAAGGAACTGGGATCTTCCACTGAAAAGAGTACGTCAGTCTCGGACTTTGGCAAGAACATCTGGCGAGAATTCAAATGGCCTGAACATAAAAAGTACGGTGACAAAGTGACGACGGAAAGGGTGGGACAACCTACGATAAAAGAGAGCCAAGAATTCGACGAGTACGGAACGATGAGCTTCGCAGGTCTTGGCACTGAGGTCGCTCCTAAAAACACAGTTGGAGATTACGAATCCGAGCTGGGAATCCCGGAAATACCTCAACTTTCGGGTAATTCCGAATGGTCGCCTCCTGCCTCCAAAGTACCCCCTAAATTAGGAGGAAACACCCAGGCCGGTCCTACAGAAGGATCGGTGGAATGGAGTGAATTCAATTCACCATCCAACAAAACCACACCAAACAAATATAAGTACAAATTCGATGATCTACCGGCGAAGAAGAAGATCACACTGCCGGAAGGTGCATCGGTCAACACTGCTCCTATGGACGAAGCTGAAGCTTTCACGGATAACATGGAAAAAGCGACCAAAGAGGTTGAAGGGTTTAGGTGGTTGAAAAAAGACAAACTTCCCACTTCGGAAGGACCTCACGTTATGAAGACCGGCCTGTTGGAAGAGCTTCGTCTGCCCGTTCACGACACGGCCCATTTGAAGGTTATCTCACCGTCTACGCCGTGGACTGTTGAAAGTACTACCTACGACAGATTGGCAAGGAGCACAAGAGGAGAAATCGGGTTGTGGAACAGGTTCCAATGGCCAGAACATAAAAAGTACGTCGAGACTGTAGCAATCACCGAGAATGTTCCCCTGATGGAAACGGCGATCTGGAATAGAATGCAGGATTCCGCTCATGTCAGACTCGTCGAGAAAACCACCGAATCGAACAAAGAGGCCGAAATTTGGCGAAAATTCCAGTGGCCTGGTCACAACGAATACGCCGAAGGAAGAACCACGAGAGCGCCTCTCGTCACGGTGGAAAACAAGGAGAAATTTGTAGAGGACTCTTCTCAAATAATACGGACGGAACCTGTAAAGACGACTCGAAAGATCGAGACGACGGAAAGCGAAGACGAGGTTCTGCCGCATTTCGGAGGAGAGAAGAGGCACACGACGAAGATCATCGAGAAATCCTTCAGTCCCGAGGAACTGACCAGTAAAACTTATATACTGGAGGGCTCGGACAAGAAGACCACGACAGATATATGGGAAGCCTTCCAGTGGCCTCCACCCCGGACTCCCAATCCAGAAAATAGATCGGAATCGATTGTACAAGGTCCAATGGACGATTTTAACAAGATTGAGAATTTGACAGTCGTCTCCGACACGGAAGGCCAACAAGATAAACCAGATTCGTCGTTGGATCTATTCGCTTTTCCTCCTCACGACGCTAAAACGGAACATGACAACAATCTCACCATCTTGGATATACCGGTACCTCCTTTCCCTCCTCCGGAGGATTACGAGGAGTATTCCATGTTGACGTCGACGGATTCTTCTTGGTCGTACGACGACGTGAATCTCTTCTCCGAGCTCAATTTACTCCACGCGCAAGACATGAGTTCTACGGGAAGAGATACCTACGCCGATTTGATGGAGTCCTTGAGCTTATCCCCGGAAGGACTGTTTCCTTCCTCCGAGAGCCCCACAGAGGCCGCCTTGGAGGGTGGTACGACGGAATCCGATAAGAAGATGCCGTTTTGGGACCACGTGAAGAAGAAGATACATCGTCCCAAGACCACGACAACCGAAGGTTTTCCTACCAAGCACACCTCACCACCGACAAAATCCACAACCGTAGGTGAGTAACTGTGTATACGCTTGGGATGTTTGAGAAAATATTTGTTTTCAGGCGAACATTTAGAGCTCGTCGAAGATATAAGTTACAAGAAACACCATGGACCCAATACAGAACCATCCCTTAATGGTATTAGAGGCAGCTTTGCTTTTATAATGAATAAAATTAATATTTGACAATTTTTTCAGGCCCTATCAAGATACCGCAAGAGAGGACCATTCACACTCCAGGTATAACTTGATGCAACGCTTGGAAAATAACTTTGTCAACGTTATTAATATTTCAGTCAAAGAGAGCGAAGACGATGACAGTCTGTGGGATTTCAGAGTCCTCAGCGAAGAAGAGGTGGTCACCTTCCATTCCAAAACGAAGAGTAAGTAGGTGTGGTTTGAGAATCTCTAGAGTATCGATCGAAAATTTCAGAGCCCACCCACAAGAAGACCACCATATTCAGTTTCAAACCCATTGAGACGACCGCCGACGATTGGGAAGTCTTCAACGAGCCACCCAAGGAAGAAGTGACCAAACCACTAACCGGTAGGTCACCATCAGTTTCATTCTGCATCTTTGGTTCGAATTATTCGATGTTTCGTTGCAGAATCAACGGTAGCCAAGAAGAAAACCACCTTTTACGTCGTGATCACGAAACCAACGGAATCACCAGAGCCGCTCGAAGACGTCGGAGAGAAGGAGAAGCCGTTCAATTTGGAGCCTCCACCTCCCGTAGCTCCTCCGGGTGCCGTGGAGCAATCCACGGAATACTACGACGAGGAGGAAGGAGAAGAGTCTGCCACGCAGGACTACGAATCGGGTTTGGAGGCTATATTGTCCAAACAGGTCGAGAAAACGACCGAGCAGAAACTGGATACGACAGAGGAAAACCCGGATGTCACCGTGGGCAAGGTCGAAGACTTCGAAACGGTGACGTTCAGGGTTTCCGAGGTGTTCGTGGAGCGCACGGAACCCACGGAGTCGGAGATCGGCGAGGGCTCGGAGGAGAACGTGGAGCTGGTGACGTTCAGACCCTTCGAGAGTTACCCGACCGCCTCGATGACGGCCGTAGGCGAATCGGTCCAGGAGGTGATGGAAGATCTGAGGGAGCGGAACAGGGAGGGTTTCGTCGATTCGCTGCAGCTGGAGCAGGTCACCTTCAGGAAATCCCCCGTGGCGGAAGAGAAGGGATACGCCGAGCGTGTGATGCTGGACGAGGAGAGTCTGTCTTCGGAATTGCCCAAGATCACGCTTCCGGAGATGGATATAAGGAAGGGCGACAAGGATAACTTGCTGTACGTGCTGACGGAAAGATCCGAATCCGACTGGGACCTCGTGACAGGTGGGAAACCTTCGGTTACTGTCTCGGTGGGCGTGGGCGAAGGTACCACCAAGATCGTCGAGGGCGATCAGATCATGACGGAACCTTACGACCACCGGTCAATGTCCGTGCCCTTCAACGAGAAACTAGAAGGCGGGGCCGATATAATCAAGGAGATAAACAAGCCCAACGACCCCAACGAATCTCCTCCCTTGCCTCCGTTGTCAGACCTGGCCTCCGATTTTCTCAGGGAACAGTCAAGTTTGGGCAGGAACAGGGATCCGTATTCAGTGCTGGAGAGACCGCCGTACTCGGAGAAGGACATCGCGTTCGAGGACAGAGAACTGACGAGGAAGGAGGAAGATCAGAAGGCTCCCTTCACGGAGGAGAACGTGGAGGAGGATTACGCGACCGCGCTGGTGGAGCCCGACCTTCTAGGTAAAGTATACAGAATGTTTCGACACGTACCGCTCATAATTTTCATAGTTTAACCCCGTTTTTTCGGAAGAACCCGGACCAGCGTCCGAGGGCGAGGACTCGTGGAAGAAGTCCAAGCATCTGCTCGAAACCTCGGAGGGTTACTCCATGCTGGAGAAGCTGAAGAAAAAGTTGACCAACTATAGGGCCAAGCCTATCACGGCCGGTGGAGGAAACGAAGAGGGAGGAAGTCGCGGTAAAGAATTTCGAGTCAAAGGTGAGTGGGGATGACGTTTCGATTTGGGTTATTGCGAAAGGTTGTCTTTTTAGATAGAACGACTACCGAGAATGGTTCGTTTGGGATCAGCGTCACGTATCCTGAAGCCGTTGAAGCGGTCGTTGCTGTGGAACGCACCACAAAAACCCCCGAAACTCCTGGTGAGTATCGTTCAGGAGAAGGTGAGAGGAATATTTTCAATCAATCTTCCCATATCTGAAAGTAGAAGTATCCCTCTTCTTGACTCTACGCAAACCTTAAAGGCTCATACGCAGACCCAGGGTCGTTCCTAGGGTATACGCCGCCCGCGTCAGCCGCCCCTATGCCTACACATATAATCAAAGAGAAGACACAGAAAAGTAAAAACTGCATAGTGAATTATTAACCAAAATACTGATCCTACAAAAAGTCTGATTGCATATTCGTGATCTACGACCTCGAATCAGTCAGTAAAATGACCCGGGTCGATATTGCTGAATGAATAATTTTTTGTAAGGACTCATCATTTCTGTGGTGCAGCGCGGGCAAATAAGTAGCTGACGAAATTATTCAAAATTCTTTTTTTTTCATTTTTCGAACTATATCGACCCGGGTGATTTTTCTGACTAATTCGAGGTCGTAGATTACGAATATGCAGTTAGATTTTTCCTAGGGGCAGCATTTTCGGGAATAAACCACGTAAAGTAGGAAATTTCGAAAAAATTGGTCAACTTTGAAGAGCTATAGCAGCCAGAAAAAAGTCACTGGACATATGCTCATTTTTTTGGTGCTAGATTGATCCTTTGCGAATAGAAAAATCTAACTTTCATCCACCTACCGCAGACAGTTTAGATTTCATGATTTTTTCCGCGAAGGACCAAAATTTCGGATATTCCATCGATCATAACTTAAAAACTAATCCTTTCAGCAAAATTCTGTTTGCATATTCGTAATCTACGCTCTCGATTTAGTGAATACTCCAATTTTGGTGGAAATCGGAGAGATCGAAAATTTTTCAAATTTTTCCATACATATGTATGGAAAAATTGCGATTTTTGGAAAAATATTTGTGGCCTCCGATCGAAACCAAATTCATATTGTCGACTGATTCGAGGGCGTAGATGACGAATATGCAAACAGATATTTCTTGAAAAATTTATTTTTCAAATTATGGTCTATGAAAAATTGGAAATTTTGGACCTTCGCAAGAAAAAATCATAAAATCGAAACTGGTCGCGATAGATGAATGAAAATTGGGATTTTCCATTCGCGAAGGATCAATCTGTCATAAAAAAAATCAACATATTTCTTATTTTCTTTTTCTGGGTACTACAGCTCCTCAAAGTTGACCAATTTTTTCAAAATTTTCCACTAAAACTGATTTATTTCCTAAAATCGGGATTGCATATTCGGAATCTACGATCTCGAATTAGTCAATAAACTGTCGATATATTCGCACTATTTAATGAAACGGGATCGCGCAGCAAACCCACTAGGAACGGTCCTGCGCAGACCTTTTCTATCTCATTTCCATCGCCTGAAACAATTGTACAACCTAATTTTCCAGTTTCGAAACACGAAGACCATTCAACCGAGAAACACCTCAGAACCACACATAGAACGAAAGATAAATTCCTAGAGTTGATAGACTTGGAGAGTCAGTTGGAAAGAGCCGAAATGACCGAGAGTCCTATTGAAGAAGCTTCCACGATTCCTTACATGCTGACTCCAATCCCCGACATTGTTCACGGAGACAGAACCACTGAACTTTCCTCGTCCGAAAAGCTGTTGTCCGAGGGCATCGAAGAATCATCCGAGACTTCAGACGAAGAATCTAGTTCTGTCGGTGAACTTTCAACTGAATTATTTCCATCTGGAGAGGAAGTAACTTCTGAGATGGCTTTGAGTAGTGTAGAGTTGCCCCCTGACATTGAGGAAATCATAAAATGGGAGCATGACATAGAAACAACTGAGGTACTTGGTACTCCAAAGGAAGAATTATCGACTTCAGTTGGTACCACTCATCATGCAGTTACTCTTACCACGAAAATAGAGGAACCAACCACACTTGGAGACATCGAGAAGTTAATAGAGTTAGAGGGAGCTTTAGAAGAACCTAGCAAGATCGTATCGACGAGTCCAGCTCCTGTCGAAAAAGAATCACTCACAGAAAGTCCATCAGAAGTTGTGGAAGAGATTCTGAGAACCTTAGATGAATTCGAAATGTCTCCTGAAGTCTTCACTGAGTCGAGTACAGAAGAATTTCCGGTTTCTTCCACACATGGTACTGATGTTGTCGTCCCCGAATTGATAAGTGGGACAGAAGTAACTACGGAGGAAACAGAAGCAGCAACAGAAAGACCTATACCAGAATCAACATCTTTAGAGCCAACGTCAACATCATCTGATATTGTTGATGAAATATTGAGAACCCTGGATCAATTTGAAATTACTCCTCGACCAAACGCAACTTTGGTGACGGAAAAATTCCGTTCGACCCATGGCATTGATGAGGTCAACACTGAAGTAGAGTCCGAGGCAGAAGTACCAGAAACAACGATCGAAATTGAATTATTAACATCTACAGAACCCTCAGATATTGTGGACGAGATTGTAAGAACACTAGGTCAGTTTGAGCTTACCCCTGAAGATTACACAGAGTCAACGAAGAAAGAATTTCATTCGACACATCCCGAAGAAGAAATTAGCGCTGAAGTGACAATTAAAGAGCACGAAACGACGAGTGAAATGGAAATTCTTGAATTATCAACGTCCTCAGAAGCACCCTCATCAACGCCAGATTTGGTAGAAGAGATTTTGAGAACTTTAGATAAGTTTGAGGTGTCCGCCGAAAGCTACACAGAATCGATGAAAGAAGAATCGTTGTCGACACGTAGTGAGGTCAGTGACGAAGAAGTAGTTGGGACAACAGTCACCCTTGGACAAGCAGAAACAACTAGGGAAATAGAGGTACCGGATCTACTAACATCTTTACTATTTACTGAAGAGGATCATATCCCCACTTCTTCAGTTTCATCCGTTCATGCAGTGACTTCGAGTAGGCATCTGGTGACATCACATAAATTAAAAACGACACCAAATCTTGCAACTTCTCCTGCTTCGACGACCAGAGTGGATGAAGAAGAATTTCTGATCCCAACCTCTGTTACCGAAAAGAATACATACACACATACTTCTTCCCAACCAGAAAAAGTAAAAACTGTGAAAAATGAACAACATATAGAAAGTGTGAATGAAGAACAAGACGAAATAGAAACAAATTTAGCGCATTTACCGAAGGATAGGCATGAAACTAGTACCATATGCGAGATTTGTGACCAAACTGAGGAGAACGAAGTTTCAACGGTGATTCATAGGGAATTTTCTTCGGAAAAAATGCTCGAGCAAGCAGATGAAAAATACTCGGAAGAAGAAAAAATAGAAGAGGAAAAAGAAGAAGAACTAACTAGTTTAGTATCCATCGTGCATACCACAGAAAGAACAGCTTCGGTAGATGATGGACTCGAAGAATTCGATGCCAACTTGATGCATTTACCAAAAGAAACTCACGAAACTTCCACGATATGTGAGATATGCGATGAAGAATCTAGCGAAAGACCTGGTCATTTGGATGAAAACAACGCGAGAATATCGACTAAAAAACCAGAGAAATTGAAAGAAGTGAAGTTGTACACTTCCAAGCATGAGACGATGACATCTACGTTACCACCCAAAATTTCACATAAAGAAGAATCGGAACAAGAAGAATTCGATAGCAACATGCACCATCTACCGGAAAATACCCGACACGAAACCTCCACCATCTGCGAAATATGCAGCGAAGAGGAAATTGAGCAATTCTCCACGTCCACTGAGAAGAATATTGTTACTTGGAAGTCGCACCAAGTAACGGAAAAAATCCCACGAACCTCTGCCAGAGTAGAAACTACCTCAGAACTTACCAAGCACGAAAAATTGGAGCAGGAGGAATTCGAAAGCAACCTTCATCATTTACCCGAAAATCGCGTGCCTGAAACATCCACCATCTGCGAGATATGCACCGAGGAAGAAGAAGAAAGCATATCTCAGACGCCGTATCTCTCCAAAATTACCACATATGAACCCTCTGGTCGTGTAATCAGTGGTGAAGGAGAAACTACACTGGCCCAAACTACTATTCGAAAAAATATTGCAACTGTAGAATCTTCAAAAACCTCTGTCGGTCTTGACACCACCTCAGAACTGACCAATCACGAGAAACTGGAACAGGAAGAATTCGACAGTAACTTTCACCATTTCCCCGAGCAGAACCTACATAAAACTTCCACTATTTGCGAAATATGTACGGAGGAGGAAGAAGAAATAAGTGTTACAGACATACCTTCGTTTTCGAAGATATCAACAACTAAGGCACCTGCTCATGAGGTTAAGTCCTCTCAGAGCCCCGGAGAATCGGACAAAGGGTTTGGATTCAGTGAAGAACTCCCTGAAGGAATCACCGAATCTTCTGTAGTAACTGTCATTGAAGGAAACCTTGAAACAACCAAAGGATTAACGTATAAATTCGAAGGAGAGGAAATCCAGCAAACCATGCAAACGACCAACGGAAACGTCTTCAAAATGGGACAGCACATTCCAACTCTGGAAGGAGTCACTGGTGTAGAATCTGGCGTAACTACAGGATTCCAGACAGAAGGAACAACTGCAAAATACACAATCGAAGAAATAGGTATAACCGAGGCTCTGACTGAAATCGAAGAATCAACTTCCGAAGGGCATGTTTCTTCTGAACGCCCAGAATCAACTGCTGATGAAGGCTTGGAGGCAGCAAAAAATATTGAGCATAAGTTGGAGGAGACCATCAAGATACAAGACGAGTTAAAAGCTACCGAGCATGAGGAATTAGAAACCACAATTTCCGTGGAAGAAGAAACGGAAGAATTGAGAACAACACTAGTGGAAATATCTACACAGGGTGAATTTAGTACTGTGCTCGATCACAACGAATCCCACACAATTCCCACTACAGAAGAGGGCTTGACAGAAACCACCGAAATGCCTACAGAGACAAATTTCTATACAGAATTCAAATCATCAGTAAACATCGAGCTTTCGTCCTCTGAGGAAAATTTTTCAACTCATGAAGTTTCAACGCCAGAGGGTACGACAAAGGAAATGGTTGAAGTTCTTCAAGAAATAGAGAGTGTTGGTGAGAAATCGAGGACGAAAACTGAAGAACCCTACAAAATAACCACACCTTCATCGGGTGTGTCTACTGCTTCTTCGCAAAAGGAGCATACGATCTTAGAAGTTACAGAGTCTGGATTAGAGGATCTGGAAGAGAGGGGAACAACGCATCTAGCCAGTGACGTTTCCGCTCTATTAAAAAACATTGAGGATATCCAGGAAGAACTGTTCATTTCGACACTAGGAATGAAAGATTTCACGGAATCAGTGACTGTAGAAACATTGTTACATTCAACTGAAGAATCCAGCTTAACTGAATCGGAAGAAAAAACAACTTGGTCAGTAGAAAAAGAAGAAACTGTTCCTATGGAACATGGTGGTACCAGTTCTGAGGGAATAGGAATGAACGAAACAGTAGGAGGGGCAGAAACCACTCTCGAATCGATTAAATATGAATCAGAGGCAGTTTCATCCCAAAACGTATCAGAGGAGGCAACCTCAACCGACTTCTACACACAAATCCCTTCAGAACACTTTGAGTTAAGCACTACTCTCGAGTCCATTGGGTCAGAGTCAGTATCAACCTCAAGGCATAAAGGAACAGAAGAAGAAGGCTCAACAGACTTCTACACAGAAGTTCCTTCAGGTAACTTTGAACTGAGCGTACCTGCAGGAAAAGAAGAGACTACTCTGGAGCCAACTGAATCAGAATTGTCTTCAGAGCACAAAGTATCAGAAGAGGAAGCCTCCACAAAATCTCATACGCCTTCAGAACATTTCGAGTTGAGCACAGCTGCAGAAAAGGAGGACACTACTATCGAATACAGTGAGCTAGAGACGGAATCAACTTCGAAGCATAAAGGATTGGAAGAGGAAGCCTCCACAGACTTTTACACAGATATTCCTTCAGAAATTTCGGAGATCGAAGTTACTGAACAAAAAATAAAAACCACGCACTCGGCACAGTCAGAATACAAATCATCCTCGACACACACAGAAGGTGAAATTGCCTCAGATTTTTACACAGAGATACCTGTTGTAACCCCCGAATTGGAAATCACCAAAGGAATAGAGGGGACTTCCGTTGAGTCAATTCATTTGGAAACAGGGTCAACTTCAAAGCTGGAAGAATCTGAAGAAGAATTCACCACGGAAATAACTTCGATGAAACCAGGAATTACCAAAGGTGAAGAAGAAATAGAGGCTTCTCCTGAATCGACCCATTCACAATTACAAACAATTTCAGCTACCAAGAAATCAGAGGAAGAGGATTTCCTTGAATTGTCTAGAGAAATGACATCAGAATCTCAACCTGTAGAAAAGCCAGAAAAAGACATATCTACAAGCACTCCTTCCTCCGAGGCCAATATTCCTGAAGGTGAAGAATTAACCCATTCACAATCCCAAACAATTTCAACTACCAAGAAATCAGAGGAGAAGGATTTCCTTGAATTGTCTAGAGAAATGACATCAGAATCTCAATCTGTAGAAAAGCCAGAAGAAGGCATATCTACAAGCACTCCTTCCTCCGAGACCAATATTCCTGAAGGTAAAGAATCAACCCATTCACAATCACAAACAATTTCAACTACCAAGAAATCAGAGGAGAAGGATTTCCTTGAATTGTCTAGAGAAATGACATCAGAATCTCAACTTGTAGAAAAGCCAGAAGAAGGCATATCTACAAGCACTCCTTCCTCCGAGACCAATATTCCTGAAGGTGAAGAATCAACCCATTCACAATCACAAACAATTTCAACTACCAAGAAATCAGAAGAGAAGGTTTTCTTTGAAATGTCTAGAGAAATGACATCAGAATCTCAACCTGTAGAAAAGCCAGAAGAAGGCATATCTACAAACACTCCTTCCTCCGAGACCAATATTCCTGAAGGTGAAGAATCAACTCATTCACAATCACAAACAATTTCAACTACCAAGAAATCAGAGGAGAAGGATTTCCTTGAATTGTCTAGAGAAATGACATCAGAATCTCAACCTGTAGAAAAGCCAGAAGAACACATATCTACAGGCACTCCTACCTCCGAGACCCATATTTCTGAAGGTGAAGAATCAACTGCGATACTTTCCAGTGACATATTGTTATCGGAGAATGTCGAAAAAAAATTGGAGGAGTTGAATAAAGCAGTGAATGAGTTCTTAGTGACGACCCCTAAGAAAGGATCGATCGGAGATTTGGAGGAAATCAAAGATCAGATAACGGAGAATTTGATATTGGAGAAGGAGTTAGAGGAGTTGAATAAGGAGTTCAAGGAAATGATGCAAACGACCTTATCTGTTGAGGATCTTATCGAAGGACTGGAACAAACATCTCACAGCGTAGTTAAAGGCACTCTGGAAGAGTTTGAAATAACGACAGAGGCTATGGAAAAGACTGAAGAGATCACTGAGGAAACTTATTCTTCAGAATCGGCTTCAGGAAGTACTGAACACACGGAAATCGAAGGAACAACTATCGTGAGCACAGAAGGTGAGAAAGGTCACGAGGTTGCAAGTACATCTATCGAGGTTACAACTTTAGAAGAAATAAAAGAGAATAAGACGGAATTGAGTAGCGTGAGCTCTCCTGGAGAAAAATTTACCACGCCGATATCGTTCTCGGAACTAGAAATACAACCTTCCTCTGAAGAAATTGGAGTAAGTGAAGTTACACACAATGAAACGTCCAAATTGTTCACTGAATATTCTGCAGGGGAGGATGTGACTGCAACCATGCATCGAGAAGTAATAACTGAAAAATCTTCGTCTACTGAACATCATACAACAAAGGAACAAGAAATTTCGACGAATTTCTACACCGAGTTCGTTTCAGAATCGATTACGATGTCATCTTCTCCCACTGAGGAGTTTGAGGGAAATGAAATGACCTCTGTGAGTGAAGAAGTTCATCATCCAACTGAACAAACTCTCGCAACATCGCTTACATCCAGCGAATATGCTCTGACTGAAGGTTTGGAGAAAGAGCTAAGTGAAATTCCCACACTTCCGTCTACTAAAGAGGAATTTACAGAGTATAGCACAGAAAGTCGGGCGTTAGGGGATAAAATCGAAGAATTAAAAAAAGAGTTTGAAGAAATAATCAACGTCACTATATCTAGTGAAGAGCCTGGCATGGAGGAAGAGGAAAAAATCGCCGAAGAAAATCTAGCAACTGTTTATGAAGAAGAAAAACCTGAGGAAATCACAACTCCTTCAGCGATTCCTGAATTGGAGCTCACAAGTGTTTCTTCTGAATCTTTCGAGGGACTTGATGAATTTGAAGTGACTACGGTACATGAAGGACAAAGTGAAAAAGTCCTATCTGATAAAATAGATACGAAGTTGGATGAACTGAACGAAATCATTGGCGAAATCTTGAACGCCACATCTGCGCCCGAAAAGCATGTGGAGGGAGAGGTTGACCTGGAAGAATTTACAGAAAGTGACATACTTGAGAAAGAACTAGAGGAACTGAATAAGGAATTCGAAGAAATTCTGCAAACTACGTTGTCTTCCGAAGAAATATTGGAAGGTATTAGAGAACCAACTGAAACTGTTGGTGAAAATGAACCTAAACATAGTACCACAACATATACTGGTATAACACACGTGGCAACTGAGTCCACGAAAGAAGAACTGAAAATTTCTCTTGGTAAAGAGTCAACAATGTCCTCCTCAGAGGAGTTAAATGAAGCAACCCATAGTATGGTGCAAGGAACAACAGAGATAGAAACAACAGTAGAATCAGAATCAACTATAGGTGATGAAGTAGTAACAGAGAAGGAAATATCGGAAGACATGGAAAGCGGCACAAATTTTTACACAGCAATTGCAACTTCTTCATCAACTGAAACTACAAGAGAAAGGGAGAACATGGAAGAAAAAAGTACAGAAGTCCTTATGGCTGAAGAATCAGCAACAATATTTCCAGTTGCTTACGAGAAATCGGTAACAGACAAACTGGAAAAAAAATTGGAGGAACTTGACGAAATCATCAACGAATTCTTAACATCCACGCCTAAGATAGAGATAGTGGAAGAAGCCCTCGGAAATGAAGAACATAATACCGAAGAAGAAGACTTTGAAAAAGAACTGGAAGAACTGAAACACGAATTCCAATTGATGTTGAGTACAACTATTTCCCCTGATGATTTATTGGGAGCTGTTGAGGATGCCCTGTTTCCAACAACCGAAGGAGCTACAACATCGGGTGGCTACGAAACATCATCTGTGGCTGCCAGTACTGAAGGCGAAATTGGGACAGAAGAATTAAGTCATCCAACAGTGGTTGAAAATAATACTGAAACTTCTCACGAAGGAACAATTGGAGAAGAAGGTATAATCCATACAACGATGAGTGAAGCTGAAAAACATGAAGGAACTTCAGAAGGTGCAACAGTAGAAACAACAGAAGGTGAAGGACCTTTGGAAGTAGAAACCACGGGAAGTTATGAACTTGGGACAGAAGAATTGAGTCATACAACAGTGGTTGAAAATAATACTGAAACTTCTCATGAAGAAACAATTGGAGTAGAAGGTATAACCCATACAACGATGAGTGAAACTGAAAAACCTGAAGGAACTTCGGAAGGTGCAACAGTAGAAATAACAGCAAGTGAAGGACCTTCGGAAGTAACTCTGGAACGTCATGAACTTACCACAGTTCTAGGTCATGAAACAACTGCCCTTCCTTCCACAGATAGAGGTCCTGGAAGAGAAGAAGAAAGTACTCTCGAAATCGAAAGACCCACAGAAATAACACATCACATCGAGACGGTATCTGGAACAGCACATGTGTCCCATCCATCGACTTCGGAAAGTACGGAATTTCCAGAGAAAATTTCAACTGAAAAGGCGAGATCCTCAAGTGAAGGTGGAGGTGGACTAGAAACATCTGAAGTAACAATTGTAGAAGTTAATGAAGGAACAGTTGGCAAAATTACGGAAACAGAGACTCAGGAGGTGTCACATTATGAAATTCTCTCTGAGGAAAGTGTCCTAACGTCCTTCGCCAGTGAAGTGCATGAGGAAACTTCAACATTGTCAGAAGGAATATCTACAGAAGCAGAAATCTCTGGTACAAAATTCCCTGAGAAGAAAACCAAAGTGACAGAAAGCTTTGGAACTGAAAAAACAGTGAGTTATTCAAGGCAGAGTGAAAAGGTTGGATCAACCTCAGAAACAACAACCAGTAAAGGTCACGTCACGGAGGGTTTATCAAGCATATCTTTGCTCACTACTCTGTTGTTGTCTCTAGTCACTTCGACCACGCAAACTCCGGAGAAAAACAATACCGTGTCAAGTCAGTTCGCGCCAAACATCTCAGGGCCTCAAAACATACCCAAATGTCTGGTGGTGTTCATCACAGGCGAGAGTCCGCTTCTACCTTTGAACGGGACCAAATGGGTTCCATCGGAATGTCCACGTTTGGGTGAGGAAAGTACTACGTCTCATGCTCTCGACGTTACGACGTCAGCACAAGAAACAACATCGATATCCACCACTTTAGAAAGTGCCATAGGTATTTCTCAAACTCCATCTGATAACGAAACTCTGTCCAGTACCACAGAGCTCGTAACGACTACCTTGGTACCTGTCGAAGACCTGCCGGAGATCAGAACCAAGAATTACGTCGAGGATGGATGTGCTGAGGCGGATTTCGAAAATAACAACAAATGCTTCTGTATGCTCGATCTGACGGTCGACCACGTGGCTGTGGTCCTGGAAGGGGGCAACTCTTCGAAGACGAACAACGTGAAATGCTCAAAGTTCCTGAAGGTGAACCAGGGCCTCGTCATGAGAAACGACACGATGGCTGCGTTGAAGAGGTCGCGTAGGAGCTACCTCTACCTCAAGTATCTGAACAGGCAGAGGAGGGAGACGGTAGAGTATAACAAAATCGACGAGGTGCTGGCCAACGAACTGACCGCCACTTGCACCGGTGCGTAAGAATCGATGTTGGTATGCTCGAATATGTTGTGCATTATTTTTTTTAGACACCACGATATATAGCGCCACCGGAGGTACTGCTACCATACCTTGCGTCTATAAGGACGAGGTTATCGAGAGGGAGCACTTTATGAAGTATCTTTGGACTGCAGATGGGGACAAAACGATCATCTGTGAGTATACGCTCCAATTTGGTGAGGCATTTCAAGGCCTTCCATGTAGATATCAACTGGAATAATGTCAGGCTTAGTATCAATCGACTGTTCGTTGATTTGGTCGATCCAATCTATTGGCTTTAGGATCTTCAACCTGCTTATTGGCTAATTCCTTCTTGTAGTTTCGGACAGAATACGAGAGGCTACAGACGGAGCCCTGAAGATAGCCGAAGTGGCGGTAGATGACGGAGGTAACTACACCTGTTCCATAAACCGTCCCTTTGGCAACACTGACTCGGAGCACAAGCACTACGTACACGAGCTACTCGTCATCGAGAAGCCGATATTCAAGGTCAAATCGACCGTCATGTACGTGACCGACGATACCTGCTCGCTGAAGGATGGGGACGTGGTGCACGCCTACCTCCCGAAGATGCTGGAAGACTTGCTCTGCGGCATCCACAAGAGGGTCTGCAAGGTGGAGATGGAGCGACCTAGCTGCATCGAAGAGGTGAGTAATCGACAATCACTCTGGTAGGAAAAATTAGACACTGTTCATCCTTTTGCTTCTATAGGAAGGAACAACCTACCTCACTGTGAAGTACGTAGTTACTTTAGACGCTATAGCGACCTTAGTACCGTCGATTTCAAGCTCCGAATGCGACTTTAACTGCCAAATGAAAGTGATGGGATCTTTGGTATCCCTTCTTATAAAAAACGTTGAAACTACGAGCGTCCTAGATGGTATGTACCTGCGTCCATATAGATTCGTATGACTCTCTTCAATTTTCAGTGATCTCCGAAATACAGTCTTTCAACCACACGTTTAAACCGAGAGAGGTCAAGTTTCCGACGGATCGGTCGGCCGCTGAAGATGCCTCTCTACTGCCGAAACTGGTGATCGGGTGTCCCTCTGGTTTCGGCATCCAGAAGTCCACGAATAAGATATGCGGTGAGTAATATCTCTTGTTGTTAGATCTTTGGATTCATGAGAGATTTTCTCTTCGCAGTTGCCTGTCCTAGGAATACCTACAATTCCGAGAATAGCTCCATTTGTTCGCCTTGTCCCAGGGTCCATTATCAGCCTAAATTAGGATCTAGTAGTTGCATAGAATGCAAAACGCCGTTCGATGATAAGGCCTGCGTCGGAATGATGGTGGGTACGATAAGTTTTTATGAAATTGCTACCTATAGCTCTTTATTACCCATTTCCAGTTTGCCAATAAGACTTTCTTGATACTCTACGTGGGGTCCAGCATAGCAATCGTCTTCTTCCTACTTCTGTGCATTTTCTGCGCGCAGAATTCAACACAGGCTGCGTTCGGTGGTACTCAGAAGAAGAAAAGAGCTCAAACGCCCAAGAGACGAAGAATAGGCAGAAAAGACGTTGAAGATCCCGCAGAGAAGCCTTTGCTGCCCAAGGATCCCAGTATACCGAAGATTGTGAAAGGGCCCAAAGTACCACCGCCAGATTTCTGAGCAGAAAGTGGGGCGGAAATTTGAAATTTGTAGGATTTTGTTGTAGGGATTATTTTGGAATTCTGAGGTCCCCCTTCCGATTTTGAGGATTTTATGGATTATTCTACTCATATGGTAGCTGTAAGAGTGAAAATGTGTAATTTATACTTAGATCTATTTTTATTTTAGATATATTCAGGTTTATTTTTTTTTTGTATTTTTTATAAGTTCGAATATAAGCGCTCATTTTAGAAAATGTTGAGTTTTATTGCACACCCAAAATATCGTTGAATAACAAATGTTAGGGCCTAAATCGAACTATCAAACCACTATCACTGAGAGTATTAACAGAAATACGATTTCTCCTAAAAATCTCAATGGCATATAGCTTAGATATTCTAATAATCTTCACTTTCCTTTTTCCTTAAACCCTCGGACATTTAGATATAAATAAAAAAAAAATCAAGAAACAACAAGGTGAATATTTCACTCCTTTTCGATTCAACAAAGATTTATTTACAATTTCAAAAACTTCATTATTATCCCCATTATTTTTTCCTTGGTTGAAATCTGAAGAATTGTTCCTTCGCAATTGGAAATACTGGATCCCTAGTTGACCCAAGTTAACGTCGATACAGTAGTGTCTGCAGTACTCATATTCCTAGTGGGAGGTTCATATTTGAATATTATACTGTTTTTGGTTCCATTCACTTCATTCTTCACGTCTTGTCCATTAGAAACATTCATCTTCTTCCTGAATCTCCCTCTGGGTATCAGAGATTTGGGTGAGTTACATCCCAGTTTCTTATTCCTCGTCAAATCGTTCAGAATTTTCGATAGACGGTATTTCTTCGTTTTCGCCAACTTTTTGACCATTTCCAGATTCTTCTCGTGTCCAGGATTGTAGCCAATGCCGTTCAATTTTTCTATTTCGCTGGTGTCGTAAACACTTCTCAGTGCGGATAAGGCCCTGGACACACCGACCTGAGGGTGGAAGAAAAATAGCAAAAAAATCAAACGACCACAATCAACCTACGTTGCCGTGTCTCACGAAGTGTTCAGTTAAATCGGCGCCTAACAGCTCATCCTGTACCTCCATCCTTATCCTGACGAATTGATTTATGAGCCAGAGGAGGATGAAACTTGATAGTATCCCCCACGTCATCAGGCACAATGCTGCCAACGATTGAACGCCAAGAAGATACCAACCACCACCTAAGAATATTCGAAATTTGAGTAAATCCAGATGTACAAGGCAATTTCTACTTACCATTCAGCAGTCCAGATCTTCCACTTGTTGTGTCCAATGGATAAGGATTCTCTGCGAAAATTCCAACAGCTAGAACACCTGGGAAATGCCATTCTATATAATGCAATCAATAAATATTTACATTAGGTTTACCCCAAAGTCCCGATACACCGTGAACAGCGCTGGCACCTACTGGATCATCAATACCTGCCTTCGAATATCAGATTTAACTTGAGTATGACATCAAATAACCAAAAAAGAGTATTAGTTTTTGATGGAAAAGTAAGAATCACAAGCTATTAGCAAAGATTCGGCAAAACACCTACACCAATTTTGGATGTCGGTTACCTAACTTAAACTCGTCGTATCTTATGATATTTTTGTGGAATTTTTCATCGTTATAGCAGACAAAAAAAGCCACAGAGAAATACATAAAAAATCAATGCCTTGAAAAAAACATATCCACTCTTACCATATCGAAAAGAGGCATTGACAAGCAGGTGAATAATGCTCCTGCAGCTCCTACGATGATTGAATGCCAACCTAGATAATGAAATTTTGAATTTGAAGTCTCCGGGATTTATAAAATCTCTCCCTACCTTTGTAAAGGAAACAACCTGCTGTAACTGACACCAAAGAACCTAAGATGCCGTTGATAACATCCATAGCATCCAGTTTTCCTTTCAGACGCGACAACGAATATAAAATACTCATGGTTCCGCCCCCAAATGATGCCATCATTGTCATGACAGCTGCTCTAGCTGCGTAGTGCCATTTTTCACCACTGAGCTATTCAAAAGTCAAGATAAAAGTCGCCTTAAAGGAAAAAACAATAATTTCGAGACCTACCCCATATGTACTACCAGAATTGAAAGCCAACCATCCCCACCAAAGCACAAATAGACCCATAACGGCATTCACAGGATTCCCCAAAGGAAGAGGCTTGATTCCATTGTCGTAGCGACCTAGACGTGGTCCCAACATGATAGCACTGGCCATAGCGGAACTACCACCTGATGAAACAAAAGCTGAATTGAAAGCTCATACTTTATATCTAAAATTCTACCGATAAGATGAACAGCGCCAGATCCTGCGATGTCTACCACTCCCATCTGTTTCAAGAAACCATGTTCACCCCACATCCAGCCAGCTGGGATGCAGTATATGGCTGTGTTGAGGAAACTGAAGATGCAGTAAGCTTTGAAATTGCATCTGGAAGAGATCTCATAAGTCTTGTATATTTGACCATATCAAAAACTTGCTCCTTAACCAATTTTCGATCAGAAAAAATTCAACTATTATCAGTTACCGTTCAGCCATAGCTCCACTGACTATGGTAGTTGCCGTAGTAGCAAATGAAAGCTGAAATATGAAAGCTGCGTATATCGCTCCTTTCAGTTTTTCGTCCAAGGGTGGATCTACAAAGTAATCCCCAAAAGCAATAAATCCATTGTTCATGGGACTCCCTCCAAATGACATAGAAAACCCGAAAAACCAGTAGGTTAGTCCTATAACAGAATACGGTTGTTTGAAGGTAAAATTCATTAAACCTACTCACCACCAAGAACTATGTCCACTACATTCTTCATCATAATATTCACTTCATTTTTTATGGATACGCAACCTGATTCTAGCATTCCGAATCCTGAAAAACCAATAATTGATCCATTAAACCTTGAGTGTATAGAGGAGTTCATGAATTTTATCAAGTTCTTCTGATTATTTTTATGATGAATAAGTCTGGTGGATGCGCCAAATATGTGCTTCTTGCTGCCTCAAAAATTGCGAAAAATTAGAATTACTGCTTACCAGTTTGCATCGTAAAAATCATAAACGCGCTGGTAATTATCCAGTTCGTATCCTCCAAACTTATATCGTAGAGCCATGGTATATCTGTGTTGTTTTTCACTGATAGGGCCGAAATATTATTCGAACTCATCCTCAGCAGATTCATCTACTGATAATGTCCAAGAGATCGCAGTATTTCACACAGATCATCCGAAAAGTATGTCGTGACAAGATGTTTTAGTAAACAAGTAAATTTTTAAATGTTGACCTTCGTAAAATATTCATTGTCTTTTTCCCTCAATCTATGTGCATCGTGTCTATTGTGGGATAGAAATGTCCAATTTTATTTCCAATTGGACCTCTAATTGGAAAGTAATTTCTCGTCGTATGAATAGAAACATTCATGTATTTAGTAACTCTTCGAAGTTTTATTCGTGTTTGATGAATGATGATGATAACAGTAAATTATTCATCATTACTCAAAAAACTTTTCATTTAGATAATGAACAATGACAATAATTTCTCAAACGATTAATTTCACGAAAAAGATGCCTTTAATATTGTCATTACTTTTCTGAAGGTGCTTTTTTTGAACAATATCCAAAATACTCGATCTAGACAAATTTTTCTTATATTCTACGAGTTGAAAGTGTAAGGTGAAACTTTCTAATCATTGGCAAGGACGAAATGAGGGTAATTGTGTTTCTTGTTTTATTTCTACTCCTATTCATTTTATCCTTCAAGTTACATATATTCAGATATTATACGATGAAGAGCGTTTGAAAATGTTTGACCTGAAATGCGCATTCGCCATTTTTCGAAAATTCCTGATATTTTTTCAATGAATAATTTCAAGAAATTCAGTATTCATGCGCTTCTACTTTTATATCTGGAATATCATAATTCAAAGTAATCAAAATAGTCAGCTATTATGGATAAAAAATTTCCATTCGGGTCCTACTCGGAACAGTCGGAACGAGGCATCTGTCAAATAGTACTGAAATTTTTGACAACGTAAAGGCGGAAAAAAATTGAAAGATAAACAAAAACAATGCTGACTTAGATGAAATCCCCGATAGTCTTTAAACTTTGAGAGGAAGAGGGGATTTACAAGAAATGACTCAAAGGAAACCAACATATCAGATCGGAATTTGTGTATTTAAGCCTCCACTAAAAAAAATTTGGAATCTCGCCTGAATATAAATAAAAGATTACAAAGAAATTCAAATGATAGCAGATCATGAAGATGATAGTAGGAAAGGTAGTAGTTCTTGGCAGTCAAGGTAAGGGCTTTTGATTGTATATTGAACTCAGCTCTTTAAACTTCTGTTACAAGGTGTTGGCAAAACCAGTACATGCGAAAGATACATACAAAAACACTTCAATCATCAAACGTTACCAACCATAGGAGCTGCTTTTTACAGTACGAAGATCACAATTATGGACAAAATTGTCAATCTACAGGCGAGTTTCCCCCCTTCCCTTGGTATTCTCCTCCGGTTAATATTGAACTCATTTATTTTTCTAGATATGGGATACAGCGGGCCAGGAACGGTTCAAAGCCATGGCTCCCATGTTTTATAGGAATTCACAGGCAGCAATTGTGATATTCGACATCACCTCCATGGCTTCTTTTGAGAGTATGAAAGGCTGGGTGCTTGAACTCAAGAGGAATGTGGAAGAATCCATAGTCTTAGTTGTTTTAGGAAATAAGATAGATCTTGCGGAACAAAGAGCAGTAAGTTGTTTGGTTACCCTGTTATTGCACAAAATTATTATCATGAATCATGATAATAATTGTTTTTCAGTCTTCTAAACTTGAACAGTATCATAGATTTTCGAAATTCTTGAATTTGTCAATTATTCGATAGATGGCAGCACAGGTGAAATAACCTCTCCGAATAAATCCTTGAAAATTTTCACTCATTAATCAAAAAAAAAATCGATGAAATAAATGTACTTTTCACAGATTACTCGGTAATCTGGTGCATATCGTATCCTTGTTTGATGCATTTGAGGAGTCTTGGCCAAATTTCCATTGAGCAAAATGAAGACATAACCTAACTTTCAGGTACCTAGAGATGAAGCTTTGGGGTACTCCAAAACTATTGGTGCCCACTATTTTGAGGTTTCTGCTAAAGAAGACCAGGTTAGTTGAAGGTTCGTTGTGTAGATAAAGAGGTGGATGACTCTTATTGATTTTAGGGTGTAGAACTAGTGTTTGACTACGTGGCCAGGGAACTAGTCAAAGTATGCTCTAAAAACTCTCCTACTTTCCTCAAAAGAGACCACACCGACGACATAAACAACATTATGGCTTTTTCGAGTGAATTGGAACCTACCGATACTGCCAATGAAGAATTGGTGAACATTAGCATCAACCATATTGCACACGGGGATACAGTTTCTTCGAAATGCTGTTAGTGTCGTTAGATCAGTGGAACATGTGAGTTCTATATTCCTTTTTTACAGAATATTCATCAATTTTGACTTGTTTGATCATGTTTGACACATGTCGATCAGTCGGTTTTCAAGGTTTGAAACACATTTCACTACCTTAGATTACCAAAGAAGTCGCACCAAGGCAAAGCCAGTAGACGCAATGAACCCAAAAGAACTGAACAAGATGAATGACTTGATTGATTGTTTTAAATTGATATTGTTAACTTTTCGTCTCTTTTTGAATAACTGAAAAATGGAAGCGGAAAATATTTTAGGAGAGAAATGTGATATATGTGAAATTTCGCAAGCAGAAATGTTATTTATTTATGTAATATGACTGTACTATTTCTTTCCTTTCCTTTTTTCTTGTGAAAATTTTTATTGTGATAACTGGAGCTTTTCGTAAAGTTGTTAGCATGAAATAATTGCCATTTTCGATATTTTGTAAATTTTCTAATATATGATTGTCTAGAACTTAGTTTTCTTCATGTCCCCCTCGTTTTTGGATCATTATTTCAGATGAGGAAAATTTTGAATCTATCGGGAAAAAAATTATAACTTCGCAACGAATTCTTTCTTACTTCTGGACAGGGGTGAATTCTATCCATTAGCTACAGAGCTGAGCTGCAAAACCACCTTTTTTTTAGGAAAATGACTAATTTTTCTGGAAAACAGAGTTTCCTCATTTAAAAAAAATCGACTCCTTGATATGTCTTCGAAAATCGCAACGGAGCAAGAAAGCAACAGTTGTTTGGGTCCGAAAATCCTCGGGCCTGGATCGAGATCAAACGCGGTCCTTAAAACCGTCACTTTTACGTGTTTGAGCGATAATTTTCGAAGAAACAGAAAACGGTGCTAAAACTTCTAATTAACCGAATCGTAAATCTGTTATTTGTCACGCCTTTTCAAATATTTAGAGACATTCTAAAGGCGATAAATTCGGCGGAATGGTTCGCCTGCGAGATGCTGGATACAACAGGAATAGATGTGTTTTTTAATTGCTTATTATATTACCGGGGAGCACATGGTTCATCTCTGTTCCTCTTTCGTTTAGTGGAGAAGATCGGACTTGGGTTTAAGAATCATTTATAACTCCTAATGAGATGCTATCACTTATCTCGAAGAGGAAGGAGGAAATTATAGGGTGGTTTATGGATATTTTGAGGGGGAGTAATTGTATGATTGGTAACAGAAGTTGAGGACTTAATCAATTCGAAACCATGACCAGATTCTACTTCTTCGTTTTTTCTTTTGTAGAAATAGTACAGAATATATCGACCTGAGTTATTTTATTCACTAACTCGAGATCGTAGATTACGAATATGCAATTGGATTTTTTGTAGGATCAGTATTTTGGGAAATTAATCACTTTCAGTGGAAAATTCCGAGAAAATTGGTCAACTTTGAGGAGCAGTAGCAGTCAGAAAAAGAGACTAAGACATATGCTGAATTTGTTGATGATAGATTGATTCTTTGCGAATAGAAAGTTCCAATTTTTATTCATATCCCGCAACCAGTTTCGATTTTATGATTTTTTCCGCGAAGGTTCAAATTTTCCAATTTTTCATCGACCATAACTTGAGAAATAATTTTTTTAAAAAACATCTGTTTGCATATTCGTTATCTACGCCCTCGAATTAGTCGACAGTAAAAATTTGGTTTCGATCGGAGACCAAAAATATTTTTCGAAAAAATCGCAATTTTTCCATGCATATGTATGGAAAATTTGAAAATTTTGCGATCTCTCCGATTTACACCAAAATTGAAGTATTCATTAAATCGAGGGCGTAGATTACGAATATCAAACAGAATTTTGCTGAAAGGATTAGTTTTCAAGTTATGGCCGATGAAAAATTCGAAAATTTGGACCTTCGCGAAAAAATTCATAAAATTTGAACTGTTCGCGGTAGGGGAATGAAAGTTGGATTTTTTCATTAGCAAAAAATAAATCTATCACCCAAAAAATCAGCATATATCCAGTGACTTTTTTCTGACTGCTATAGCTATAGGATCAGTATTTTAGGAAATAAATCACTTTTAGTGGAAAATTTCGAAAAAATTTGTCAACTTTGAGGAGCTGTAGCAGACAGAAAAAGAGAATTAGACATATGCTGATTTTTTTTATGACAGATTGATCCTTTGTGAATAGAAAATTCTAATTTTCATTCGTCTACCGCGAACAGTTTCGATTTTATGATTTTTTCCGCGAAGGTCCAAAATTTCCAGTCTTTCATCGACTATTATTTGAAAACTAAATTTTTAAAAAAATATCTGTTTGCATATTCGTCACCTACGCCCTTGAATAAGTCGACAGTTCAAATTTGGTTTCGATCGGAGACCAAAAATATTTTTTTGGGAAATCGCAATTTTTCCATACGTATGGAAAATTTGAAAAATTTTCGATCTTCTCAAATTCCACCAAAATTTGTGTATTCACTAAATCGAGGGCTCACATCACGAATATGCAAACAGAATTTTGCTGAAAGGATTAGGGTTCAAGTTATGGCCGATAGAAAATTCGAAATTATGAGCCTTCGCGGAAAAAATCATAAAATATGAAATGTTCGCGGTAGGTGGATGAAAGTTGGATTTTTCTATAAGCAAAGGATCAATGTATCACCAAAAAAATCAGCATATGTCCAGTGACTTTTTTCTGGATGTTATAGCTCTTCAAAGTTGACCAATTTTTTCGAAATTTTCTACTGAATGTGATTTATTTCCTAAAATACTGGTCCTAGGGAAAATCTAATTGCATATTCGTAATCTACTTGCTGGGAAATAACTATCTTCTACTACAGTGGTACGAGAAAGTGGTTTTTCCGCACTAGTGCACGAAACTGATACTTTTAAAATGAGATAATAAACATAAAATGGAAAAGAAAGATGGTCGAAGAAAGCCCAACTTATGCGTGGAGGGCAAATTATGCTTTCGGTATTTTTCTTTGAATTTTTCATAGAATGAAGCAAGAAACCATCATGCAAATTCTAAAATAGAAACGAAGGCAATAGCGTTCATCTGAATATTAAAACTTTAGTCGATTCTTTCAAATAAAGTAATATAAACAGATTATACTGAAAGACATAATACATAAATAGCAAATTGCATAATCTTGACTGTCAATTCACATCAATTTGTCGAAATATTGAGCCAAACTCGAACTTGAAACTTGAAAAATCGACACATTCATAACAGAGTAGATCTACAATAGAGTAGAGGCGCAAAACATATCGACAGTTCATGGGAAAATGGGATAAACACGGCCTCGGCAACGCCCAGTTGTGGAACAAGAGACACGCATGATTAAGATTTTCTTCCCACATGTTTTGCGGCTAAACCAGAGGGATACATAACACCTCAGCAAGAATTTCAGCCGTTTTGGCGCCACTCATTAGACGTAATAGGGCACATCCCGTTCCCGTTAAGGAAAATAGGGAACGCTCTGCTGAATTTGGCAGGTCGTTTTCATTCATCGGGCCATCATGACCATCCTATCTATACAAGAGGCGACGAAGGGATGTCAATTTCACGATTTTTTTATTTATTTATGAAGGAATAAGTTTCTTCCTCTTGAACACCAGGGAAAAAGGTTGAAATGACAGTTAGATGTACATATTATTGAAGAAAGATTCATGCTCAACAGAAGCATAGAGAGATCGTCACTTTTACACCTTTTATATCAGATTGAAGCGAACAAAAGTGAAAGAAAAATGGAAATATCTACGACAACTGTAACAAGTTTTTGCTCGCGTTGAAATTTTTTTATGGGTGGCTTTTTTTACCTTTTGGAATTATTGGAGAGAACTAGCAATTTTTTTTGTTGATTGCCTTCTCGCCACCACAGAATTTTGCTCAATTTCACTTCTATCAGTGTTCAGATAGTTTTTAATTTTTGAACATCAAATTACTCGAAAACGGCGCATTGTATGAGAAAATTTGAGGAATACTTTTATTTCACAAAATTCAAATATTCATTAGGTAGCTTCCAACTTAGTTTCAAGAGTTGCGTTCTTTGAATTTTTGGTATTTTCATGGTACGTTATGGTCATATTGGGAAAACTGGAAGACGTGGGTGATATCTTGTGTTCAGAAAAGATTCATCAAATAAAAGAAAATCTATATTTCGAAATTCATTTCATTCAATGAAACCGTTTGTGAGATAACTAAAAATGATATTTTTTATGGTTTTTCAACAGACAATATCTTTTAAACTGAGCCTATTTGGAAAAATGGTAAAGGAAAAAAGTGTTTTTTCTTATCTCAAGAATCTAACTGTTAAAATATTTGTAGGTACAAGTCATATTTTGTATCTACATTATGAATTAGAATGAAAAACCTTCAGAAAAAGAGCGTATAATTAATATTTTCTAATCAACAGGAATTCTTCTTTCGAGAAAAGGGAACTAGAATAACAATACATTTGTTTTTCTGTAGTTGCTTTTTAGTTAGCTAATTATGAATTTTCGAAATGTTTATGAACCATTTCCTTCCATCTCGAATATTTCTGAAATGTGGCCATAACCCTTGGCCTACTGCCTGACACCCCAGCTAAGTTAAGATGCACCTGTGAATTTTAGAGGAGTCCGAGGGAAAATTAATGATCATTCGACAAATGTAGGAGCACCCTCCAGGAAATAGATGCCCGCAAATTAAAATCGCTGAAATTTTGGGAAGGAATCGTGGCATTCCACAAAGACAGACATTTAAGTGTTGGCATTTCCTTTAATAGTTCTACAAAATTTTATGTTAGTGGTTGTGGGTAGTCAAATATAAACTTCTTTTTACTGAAATGTAAATACTTAAAGTGAGAGTAGTAAGTACCTTCCTCTTATTGAAACTATCGATCATATGCTTATTATCTGTTTATTATTATTTTCTATTTATTCTTTAACATAGGCAGGTAACTGAATATCCACAAATTTTAATCAGATTAAGTATGGAAGAATATTTAAGGGTGTTAAATTGTGCAGTTAATTCTGTAAAAAAGCTACATTAGTCTACCTTCAAAGTTAACACAAAAAGAATATAGAAAAAACGTCTACTCATCTCTGAAATTCTTACAGAAAATATTTTTGGCGCCTATATGAATATTGAATTCTTTGAATTCACAATTTCAAACAAAACTGGTTTAATGAGTCTTGCCACATCAACTAATTAATCACGTTTTTAAGGGATGTTTTACAAGAAATCGCACAATAAACCTTGTGGATTCCGATATTTTTGTTTGAAATTATGTTTTTCCTCGTTTTGACCTGTTTACTAATTGGCGTAAAAAATTCTTATGGTCCCAAATTCCTACTTCTAGAGTTCAACGTCCAAATGGACGCCTACAAATACCCAATTAACAAAGCAAACAGTCAAAAATTCCCATTTAATAGTGAATCATTGGCACAAAAAATACAAGAACATATGAACACGAAACAGCTTCATAGTATATTAATAACAGCCTCGTTAAGCTATTGCCCGGTAACGCCCAAATTACCAAAAGACGAGGTCCCATTGGCTGGTTTTAATGGCTCAGTAACATCAGACTCCACCCACGCTCTCACCAAATGAACACATCGACAGATAATTGTCACTAATTTGAGTGCAGTGGTTTGCCAAAAGTCTCATCTGACACCGTCTAAGCGCAAATTGAGGATGACCGAACAGAAGACAGTCGAAGTAGATTTGAAATCCGCGAAATTTTCCAGTTTTTCCATCGACGCGCTTTTGTCAAAAAAGAGTGAAGACGATTTGAAAATTGTGGAAGCTTCAGGGGAAGTCGGAGGAAATGAAAATGCGGAGGAGATGCACAAAATCCAAAAATTGGTTAACGTACAAGACAGTGGGCTTAACTTTTTTGGGGGTAGTGATTGTGTGATGGGTGGTGTGAGTGGAAAGGGATCTGACGATTACGAAAGAATGGATGATAACGTTGTGTCTACTTCTGATGAATTCTTCCACTGTTCAAGAAGCCGAGAAGAAGGTGGGTTTAACCATTATTATACTTATTTTGGGTATCTTTATCTGGTACGATGATATATTGAAAAATTCTTAGCCTACAATAGAACCAAACAAAATTTCAATGTCAAAATGTTTTATTACTCAACATATTCTCCTCTTAATTGGATACATTTATCACAGCGAACCTGTAACGTCTCTACCCTTTCAAAAAAAATGTTTCTTCTTGCTCTGCAAACCAGACCTTCACAGCTTTCATTACCTCCTCGTTGGAAGAAAATGTACGACCTCGCAAATTTTTTTCAGTTGAGGAAAGTGATGATAGTCGGATGGAGCCAAATCTGGTGAATAAGGGGGGTGTTCTAGTAATTCAAAACCTAAATCACGAATTTTTTGCATGGAAACGTGAGATTTGTGTGCAGGGGCGTTATCCTGCAAAAACAAAACACTTATGGATAGCTTTCCGCGTCTTTTCTCTTTAATTTCTTCCCGTAGAGTGGTCAGTAATGTCGAATAGTAATCTCCGGTTATTGTTCTACCCTTATCCAGAAAATCAATCATGATTACTCCATGACAATCCCAAAAAACTGAAGAAAGAACTTTTCCAGCAGATTTTTATACACGGAACTTCTTAGGTCTTGGAGAACCAGAGTGTCGCCATTCCATCGATTGTTGCTTTGTTTCTGGATCGTAGAAATGTACCCAAGTCTCATCCATAGTAACAATTGGGTTTAAGAAGTCTACATCGTTTTCAAATCGAGCACAGATCGAACGCGATGCTTCTACCCTTGCACGCTTTTGGTCAACATTCAAACATTTGGGGATCCATTTTGCTGCAATTTTTCTCGTGTCCAAATTGACGTGAACTATATGATGAACGCGTTCGTATGAAATATTCAGTGCTTAAGATATCCGTTTCAGCCCAATTCGACGGTCCGATGAAACCCTGTCATGAACTGTATCGATATTTTCGGGGACTGACACAGAAACTGGCCTTCCCGATCGGTCATCATCTTCAATGGAAAATTTACCTCTTTCGAAGCTTGCAGTCCAATTTTTCACGGTCCCATACAAAGGACATTTATCACCCAAGATATACACTGTATAAATTTCCTCAAACATCTTCCTATTCGAAACTAGCATACTCTGATTTATATTCCTTATCTCCGCTTAAAAATAACCAACGCCCAAGACAAATTCGAAAATTCCAGCGCGGACGGTTATCTTGGCACAAACCAGCGAGCGTACATAAATCGGGAGGGAACGGGGGCCACGCGGGCATGCACGTCCCGAGGATCATACATCAGCGCGTAATTGACAGGGAGTGTTTCCAGAAGACAAAGTGTCCCTAAACGCCGTCTAATTACCGAGTATGAGGAGGTTTAAATGGCCGCCGCCCCCCTTGCCCCCCCAGCTCCCCCCGCTCGATTTCCGCAGCTATTTACATCGCGTTTATCGCGCTGTTTCGCCGTTTTGTCGAAAACTGGAACGTCGGAAGCCGCTTTGATCGGTTTTTGGCAAGAATTCGACGACGACAGCTGAAGATGATGGAGAGAATTTTTTTGACGAGGGAAATCGAGAATTTTTCAGTGGGGAGGTTCACGAATACGGAGAATTTTTGTATTCTTGAAAAAAAATGCAAACCAGTATAGTAGGAGACATAAGGGATGCTCGAAGTTTCTCAGATAGTATACAGGGTGTATTGAAAGTGAGGCTTTTTTCAACAGAAGGTAGAATTGGTCAAAATGAAGCGTTTCACCAAAAATCACCTGTACAGAACTTTCAAAATGACTGAGTTGAAAAAAAAATTGAAAATGATTACTGAAATAGTTTCTTATAAGACTCTAGACCGTTTATTAGCTGAATTATAGCAAAGCAGTGTGAAAAATCTTATCTCCTGATTAGACCATGAGGTTTCGTTTAGGATATTGGCTCGTTCGATATTTACGTGGTAATTAAAATGGAAACTTAGGATTGCCGAATTGTTCTCATTATTTTTTAGTGACTTACACGATTTTATGAAATTTCTCACTTCGATACCAACCGACAGAAGAGACTCGGGACACAAGTGTAAAAAATAGAATAATACATCAAAATCTCACCAATAAAATTCGTCTAAATCATTCACGAATTTTTTCACAATGGGCATCACAATCTTCTTATTCGAACATTCCAACAATCGTCGTAAAAATGGGATGAAATGGCGAAACATTAGAGCACTTTTTCAACATAACTAACATAGGCACTTTCAAGAAACTGCCTAGATTTTTTACATCTTTTTTCCACCCTTAATTGCACGATACAACAATGATTCTCCCAAAAGAGACCTTATGCATCTAATCCGATGAACTTGGTACTGAACCATTCATTGTCCAGCCATATGTTCATGGTTTGTCTCGTTTTTGCTATGCCGGAGTCACCTTCCACAGTCCCCTACTTGAAATTCAATGAAATTTTGTCATATTTCTAGGGGTTGTATCTCAGCCATCTTGGATATTTTATATGGACAATTTTTAGTTAAACGACTTATTTTGATGAGTTCTACCTTCTGTCGAAAAAAAGCCTGAAAACACCCTGTATTTTCCTTCAGGGCGCGTGCCATCAATATCAAAGAATTATCACTGGTTTCCATTCATTGATTCAACATATGTATTTGTCACTGATATCACTAATATTCGACAGTTTGAGGTATAGTTACATTTCACAGTTCAATGTATTCCACTCCAGTGAAAAGCAATCTGCGCATTCACCATTTTGCAACGAGTAAATAATGAAGAGACATTTATATGCATATTTTTTTAAATCTTCTTTTTTCAACATTGTTTTTTATACCTTTTAATAATTCCAAAACCAATACTTATGAACAAATGAAAAAATATGGCCCAATATTCACATATTGATCATGGTAAAGCCGCAAAATGTGCTACAATTTTTCTCGAGATGTTTCCGATATTTCTTCAGAGTTTGTGTCCGATTCCCCGAGATATTTTTTTCCATGCTCGAGATGTTCAGAACCACCGAAACGTCGAATCGCAAAAAGTTGAACAAGAACAGCCTGTAAGAACAGTAAAAAACTCAAATCCGAAACCAGCAATGCGTTCGTTTTAATTGCCTCGAAAAGCGAGTTTATCGTACCCGATCTGAGGGTCGGAAAGATTTCCTGTCGACTAATTGGTGGTACACGACACTTCTGTCTAAACAGAGATTAATTATCATATCCCGAGTTGAGGTGCGGAGCGGCGAGGCCAAAAATAATTTTCAGATCTTTCCACTCCGACGTGCACAATTTATCCGACTGTAACTCAATACTCTTCATCTGAGACCTGGTGACACAACCCGATAACGATCCCAGAAGGTGAAACCGACGACTGAAATTTCATAGTTCCGAAACGATGAATTATTGCAATTTCGAATATTTAAATTTGAATGTTATTGGTCTTAATATGAGACGTCGGAGTCGCTTCTTTGAAACGGGATAAGAGAGCTTGACATCTGGATGGCAAGTTGGAAGAGATGTATCTGAGCTTCATAAGAAATACACTGCTCAAAAATGGATACTTGGGTACATGTAGGTACCTAATGAAGGCAAAGGGTAAATGATTTTGTAAATGTTCCTACTGCATTAAATGAGATGTCTACATAAGGTTAACTTCGACATTTCATCCATCCCAGCGCAACCGTCCGGTCTTGAGGAAGTTTCTACTTCAACTTTTTGGGTAGTTTTCGAAGGTCCTTTTTAGAGTTATTCATCTTTCAGGAAAATTATCCTGGATCTGAACGTGATACATATTCTCAAAAAACAACTCTTCTAGTAACAAATCTGAGAATTTCATCTACCCCAGCGCAACCATTCGATCTTGAGGAAGTTTCAACTGAACCCAATTTTTTGGAATTTTTCGATGGTCATCTTTAGAGATATAAATCTTCCAGGAAAATCATCGTAGATCTGAACATGATACATATTCTGAAAGCGCAACTCTTCTAGTAATAAATCTGAGAATTTCATCTATTTCGGCACAACCGTTCGGTCTTGAGAGAGTTTTAACTGAACCCAACTTTTTGGGAATTTTTCGAAAGTCAACTTTTGACACCCGTATATCCCAGAAAAATTATCGTAGATCTGAACGTGATACATATACTGAAAGAGCAACTCTTCTAGTATCAAATCTGAGAAATTTATCCACCCCGGCGCAACCATTCAATCTTGAGGAAGTTTTAACTGACTCCATCTTTTTGGGAATTTTCGGAGGTCAACTTGCGAGTCGTTTTTCTTCCATGAAAATTACCGTAGATTTGAATGTGATACATATTCTTGAAGAAGCATATCTTGTAGTAATAAATCTTGATATCTCATCGAGCTCGATGGTTCGTAGTACTCTTACTTTATTTTGCATTTTGTCAATAAGGTAAATATCAATGAAACTTTGAGTAATCTTTTGCCAAATGTCAATCAAAGCGTTAGCAAGCCATTGTAATGTCTGCCGTTGGTCATAAAATGTTTCATAAACATCTTCAATTCTCACAGAAGCGAATTGCCGAGATAAGATAAACCCTAAACCACAAAATACGACAGTCACCTCAATAATTCACCTCATTCCTTCTCTGCTAGTTCATTAATCAAGTGGTAAGTATGGAGGCTCTTTTTTAATGTCAGTAATTTTTCAGTGCCTGCCAGATCGTTAAACGTTTAAAATCTAATTTCGTCTCATGTGGCGCAAATTAGCCTCCGTTTTCGTGAGGCGTCTCTGCTGCTCTCAAGACATAAATTTGGTCACGGCAAATTGAAAACAACTGTTTCGTTGGAACGTCGCGACGATTCAGAGAAACGCTCAAGATATTCGGTCATTCTGTACGATGATTTCTTCTTGATTTGCAAGATTTCTAGAGACATCGGAAAATGAGCATGGTAACACTTCGTTTATTGAAAATTTTGTGTTTCTATAAAAATGGTGGATGCGCAAATTCACAAAATGCATATTGAAGTGTCCTGCTTTCAAGTGGGAGTATTATATTACTGTTTTACTGCAGACTTTCTGATTTCATCTCTAGAATTAGTAGACTGTATCGTTATAAATCTTCTACAATATAAATTGGAATTTCTGTTTTCCCAATAAACCTTCAACAGTGAATATTTCATTCATTCATTCATTCATTGCCGTATCCCGTTACCGGGAATAAATCTACAAAAAGAAGAAGATGAATATTTCACTTTCTGAAACACAGACATTTATTTCAGATAGCCGTTTCGACGACGATAAAAAGAAAAGACCTAGAACAGCCTTCACTGGTGCTCAAATAAAAGCGTTGGAAGCGGAATTCGAAAAAAACAAGTATCTTTCAGTCGCGAAACGTTGCCAATTGTCCAAAACTCTAAAATTGACGGAAACTCAGGTTGGTATTTTCTATTCAAAAAAATGAGGTCTAGAAATCATCGTCAATCATTTTTCAGATAAAAATATGGTTTCAAAACAGAAGGACGAAATGGAAAAGAAAATACACCAACGACATCGAAATCCTGGCACAGCAATATTATTCTTCCATGGGCATTTTGACCCCCAGACCTATTTTCATAGGTGACAGACTTTGGTAATTTTGATTCGATTTACTATTTACTTGTTCGTTAACAAATACCCATGAAACCACCAAAATTCCACAAATTAACTTAACAACGAATTTGTGGAACATTTAGTAGGCAGGATTTTAACAATGTGATATGTTCTGTAGGTTCTTCAACTACCCAGGAAGGCCAGGATTGTCCAGTGTTCCTCCAATGGCGCCCAATATGCCTCCAACAGGTGGTCCTTTCATTCCCCCTCAAGAAGTCATGAACCAGTCGATTCCAATTCATCGAAATGAGTACAATACCCCCAGTTATATTCAGTATCATGAACCTACACCTACCCCCGAAGGCGCGATGACTTCGTCACCTATCCTACAACTACAAAATTTCGGGAAACACTTTGAGGCCTCGTAGTCTAGTCAGTTTTGGAAAAGAAACAAAAAAACGAAGAAATAGGAACTATATTAAATGTTGTTGTTTCATCGAATATTGTGATCTCTAAGAACGGTATCGAAATAGATATTTTTCTAACAAGTGCTTTATATACTTTCCCGCGAGTTTCTACTACAGTTTTATGATTATCTTTCTATTTAAGATTGAATGCACATTGTTAAGTTAAGCCTTTGGGATTGTACGATAATCCTGTTGTATTTTTTCTCAATGAGTTCATTTTATATCTAATATTACGCTAAGGAGGATCAATATTGACATATATTCACCAAATTTTTGATTATTCTCAAATAATGTAGTCATAAAAGCTAACAAACAACAAGATTCCTTAAAAATTTCACAGCCTACTCGAAGACGAATATTTTGGAAAACTCTCCAAGAACTCTCTCCAGAACTCAGATTTTGTTCTGGTCAATATAAAAAATATTGTACATAGTATTTAATGCCATTTTAATTCTACCAAAGGTTACCATGTTATTGAATGTTTTGTTAGATATTTAAGTTTGTGTATAGTTAAAAATAGAAATTCTTTTTTACTACTTAATTTCTTTTTACCTAACATATCAGATGCGACCAGTAGATAAAAACTGGCTGCGATCCAAAAAAATTTTTACCAGCGCTAAGCCAGAAGCACAGTTCCACAGATAATAGAGCTTTATTGCTGCAAACACCTGCTGAAGGCAAAAATTATAGAGTTAGGTAGTTCTATAATCTTTGGTTAAAGGTATTAGAACAAAAATTTTATCCATTTCTCGATTCAAACGAAATATAATGTGGAGGGTACAGATCTCTACTCCTCCATACAAACAATTAGGTACTAATTCAAGCTATGCACACTAGATGGCGCACCATGAAAAGATATAAATAACAGAAATCTACCTATTAGAGCATTTTCCAGAAATCTATTTGTGGAGAAAGAAATCTAGGATTGAAACGATTCTCAAATCATAGAGGGATTTTCAAATCTAGGCTCGAATTTCAATTCTAGGTACGACATAAAAGATTAGGGAGGTATCAAATCGTTGTACTGTAGCATCATCTCTTTTTTTTTAGCGAAAAAAACATTTCTTCTTTCAAAACCTAAAGTGAAATTCGTTCTGAAAATGTTTTTTTTTCAACCTTGTTCAGGGAAGATCCAAGAGTCAATGTAATGTTGAGGAAATAATGAACCTCTTGGAAAGGGATAAATAAAAAACTCAAAGCAAAAGTAAAAGAATTTAATATTTTATTCAATCTCCTAAATATTCTTGAGAACCTGACGGAGATATATTCAAAGCTGAGTTGTCCATATCTTCATTCCTCTCAGATAATGTGCCATAAAGATCATCATCATCTTCCAACAGTTCCATCATCCTCTTCTTATAGCTGAAAACCAATCAATATCATTAGCACGTAAATTATATTTTGAATTCGAACTTACACTTCAGAATCAGGATTATTCTCAGGATTCCTGCATTTATCCAGTTTCTTTTCTAAAGCTTGATAGAGAGATTTATCAGGTCCATTATCCAGCATCTTCACCATAGAACGAATACCTGGATAACAAATTCAGAAAGAATTAGAAACTGCACAAAGAGGCTTCATATCATACTCACTTCTTACTGCTTCAATCAAGTCATGCAATCTACTAGCTCCTTCTGCGCCAAGCAATGTGTCTGTCACGTAAGAATCCAAATTTTCATGAAGTTTCGAAGCAGCATGTAGGATCGCAGCTAGGGCAATTTGACTAGGAGCATACAAAAGTATAGCATCAGTAAAGAAAGCTTTCTCTAAAAATTCCTCAGTGCCAGGCCTCAGTCTTTCTGGATCATTCAAATTGGATCTAGTCTAAGAAAAAAAAACATTGAATTGTACTTCACTTGGGATCTAGTAAAAATTTCTCTCGACTTACTTTTATATCTATCATGAATCCCTCAACAGGTCTGAATGGGTTGTGTATGGCTAAGTGAAATTTTATTTCTTCCATTAGCAACATCTCATTGTTCAATATTATATCACTAGCCTTCTCTCGATCACCTTTTATATTTGTAACGAATTGGGTAATTGAAACATTAAATTCTTCTACCTTACAAGCTAAATATATACAAGTAACCCTGTAATTCAATATGTTTAGAAGTGAATAAGTGTTTCAATCCAAGTACTTACATGATCTCTTTGGGGTGATAATTCATAACGGAATTATTGATGTAAAATCTCTTAAAATAATGGAAAGAAGTTCCTATAACACATTTCGGCATCTGTGGTTGAAACCTCTTACAGAAATCCCTGAGATGTAGTTCGTACTTCCTGAGCATAATTTTTTCTTCCTCTGGAGTGAGAAAATAGCCGTACCTATCAGCTTCCTGCAATCAAAAAGAATAAATGATACTTTTAATTAGTTCATGAACATAATACCTACCGGAATTTGTTTCCCATATTCTTCGATGTGCTTTTGATTCGCTTTTTTTCTTAATTTGGTCAATTCCTCTTCATCATTAAACATCCAATGTTTCATCTGCGACGATGTAGAAAACATTTTTGAAAGGAAATGTAATATTCACAATGGAATTGAAAAAACTTTGTTCAGGCGATTTTGAAAGTCAATGGCGGTTAAAGAGAGATTTAAACAAATACACAAATAACACACTCCAAACAAATATCAACAAGAAAACCACAGATTACAGAGTAGAATAGATCTGACACTCACGTTCTACGATGAAAAATACAGTTTATCCCGCCCTCAGCGCCCCCATGCGCTTGCCACCCAACTAACCGGGAGAAATGTCGGTATAACGGGAAACTGCAATCGCATGGCGCGAAATTTAAATTAGCCCATTCACTGGTATTTTAGACGTCGATAGAATAATATGGATTATTAGGGCGAATTTTAAGGAGAAATAAAACTTGTCATGAACAATGTACATATATTGATATACCCAGCACAGGAAAAAAAAAATGGAAATACATAAGCTATAATTATGGCAATGAATATATGAGCAGAGGTAAAATGTCAATAGGGTCACATATCTTCGTAAGACAATAATTATAATAAACAGTAATAATATTGTTCATAGGAAATGAGGTTGAAATTATTATTTCTTCAGAAATCTTCAACATTATCCAAAAAGGACAAAATGTTTGTTGGGAGTCGGCAATAGAAATCAAAAACAGCATGCCAAAGCTTAGCATGCATTAATAATTTGGAAAAGAAAAAATTAGTTGCCCAAAGACCTATGTGGATTTTATATTTTCCTGCAGGAAAGATTTCAAAGTCTCTAAACAACGACTCCGTTTTATCTTCCTCACAGTTAGATCCCCAGGAATGCACTGACATAAAATTAAATAACTATAGTTTTGAATGATGAAATAAAGTGTTCAACATTTGGGTCAGTATTCCTTACTCCATGTGCTCTAATGTACACAAAAAGGTTTTCCAAATAATCTTGATTGAAAGCCCCAGTGAGAATATATTTAAAGTGATAATCACTGAACAGTTTTTGCCTAAGGTAAAGGAATGCTTTCAATGTTGTCACTATATTCTTCAAAGTGGGCACCACAATGGATCTTTTCTTTCGAGGGCAATAAAATGAAATACTGTTGAAAATTTGTATCGCCTGCTCCCAACAAACATTGTGTTCTGTTTGAATACTAACCGTCTTCTTTGAGAGTTTCGCAGTGGATGTGCAAACTCTGGATACATTCAACGAATCAAATAACTCTTCCAAGAATAGTATAGAGTCAGCAGTGTCGATAGCCTCTCTGGGAAGCTGAAGCGGATGCTTGATTTCTAAAAAGGAAAATAGTAAATTTTTGTATTATTATGTTTGAAAAAAAAACTTACCCTATTGAGAAATGAGCTTCATCATTGACCCCACGGAGTGGCTTAATACCTGACTACACAGTTTGACTTTCATTTCCATTAACACAATTTTTAAAGGGTTTGGTTGGATTGGTTTAAGTATAAACGATTAATGTTATAATTACGTGGTTCTTTGAATCAAACATTTCTTACAAGAAAATCGATTTCCTGATAAGACTGTCGAGTTCAATAAATGGGTATTTTTAATTTACTCTCGTATAAGATCTCGTTTGTAAACAAGAATTTGCATTAAAACATATTGACATTGACACTGTTGGCGTTCACAAATCCAATATGTCAGAATACAGTAATCTGTGGAGAATATGATATATATTTTCGTATGCAGAGTCACATAGCGACTGATTGCAGAACTAAAAACCGTATTTGGGGTGGGGGTAAGGAAGTGTCAAGCCCCTGAAGAAAACGTCAAAAAATTCCACGTGCGTTTGAAATTTAAATGTAAATCTATGATTTTAGTGCAGCATAGAGTAAGTTGTTTTTCTGTTCTGGTCATTCTGATTTTCTGGTGCATAAATTTTTTTCGAACCGTCATGAACGTTTGTTCCTATTCAAACATCATTCAAATGAAGAGTTCGGTTAATGATTATTGATTTAATTGAGCGACATGAGATAATGTACTAACGTCGACATTTATTATCGATGCAAAAAACTGTGTCTAGGCAACATTTAATACAAGTGCCATGTATTTTGTGTAGAGCTCTTCTGGATAGAGCACCATCTATTATCGAATGACGTAAGATTGGTATAATAGAAACAGTTTCCTATTCAAGAATTGTGGCTCCCTCTAGCAGAGGAAATTTTAGTTCAATGGAACTCCGCTAGATGACACCCAATATCAAATAATTGACTTCTCATTTGGAATTTTGGCTACTTTTATAAACTAAATAAATGCATTCATAATATCCCTTAGATTATTCACGAAATTACAAAATTTCAAAGCAATCAATGATAATACAATGATGATTTCTGTTGAAGCATTGATAATCTCTTTCTTTCTGAGAAACATATGAAATTATTCATTGAGGAAATGAAAAATATTTCAATAATAATCATGAATCTTGATTTTCGAATGGAATATCCATAAGAGGCACTTTATTGAACCAAGAAGAGATTCGATACCTTCTTCCAAAATAAAAAAACACCCTTTCAAGCTAGGTCAACTATAAATAAACAATAAGAATATTTTTTTCGTTGAAATTTATGTCTTGATCGAAATCCATGGGAACGTGATTCGGACCATACAAAAGATACCATCGAAAAATACCCGAGGCACATCCAAAGTCTCATATGTCAATGTGTTCATGAATAATACAAGAATCGACAACATTCGGTGTGTGGTTCTTTGAGTGTTTTTATTTCCTATCTTAATCATTGTAATTTCAAATGTATAATTATAAGTCTCCGGAATATTTCTTACATTATACATGCTACTGTGCGCTCGGGCGGTCCAGCTGTTTCATCGTGGAAGCCTTCGCTCGACGCGGCCACTAAACGTTTCGTCCGCTGTAAAGCCCCCAAGTGATACAGTTTTCTGTCTTTATGTGCCATGCTGAAATCTAAAGAGCTGACTTACGAACGGTACGTATTCATATTCATATGGATTTTCGCCCAAAGGCGTATTGTTTTACATTAACGTGCAGGGAAGGATTCGAACCTGATTTTAGACGATAGCTACACCCAGAGACCCTTTCTCTATGGCTACACCTATATCGTGATGCCATTGAAAATTTTTGTAGAACACAACTTCTTTTTGACCAAGGAAATTCTTTCAATCTCTACTTCACCTATTTTCTTGGGTAAAACACCTTCACCCACCTGAAGAGGCTACCGTGAGAGCGAAACACGTGTCGTTGTTGAACACTCGTGTAAGTGAAAATCAGGTAATTCAGATTTTAGTTCTCTACTAGCCATCTAAATTTTGAAAGCAGAAAAATTTCAAACATGTTGATAGTTCCCTTTTTAATTGTGCTGAATGAATAAGTCCCATAATCCAGTGAAGCACACTGTATACTCTGTTCTTATATTGGTCCATTTTTTATTCAAAAGATTCATTATCATGAACCAATAAAGTGCTTGGCACACATGAAGAATCTGTGATGGTGAATTACTACGAATTTTGCAGTGGAGATTATTTGTAGGAATTTTAATATGAAAATGCAGATTGCCACGAAACTCCGGTGCTGGTTTGCGGATTCGAAAATACACGTACCGGCGGTACGTCAGGAGAACAGGCCTTTCTAAATCATTTTTATTACACCGGCCGGACTGGCGGAGGGATATTTATTTATGGATTTTTCTGAATTGGAAATGCGGCACAGAGTAAAAATTTGCATATTATGACGTTATCGGACAGCTCGACACGCCCAGCACTTTATTGCGATATTTTATGTTTCTGCAACTGCGAATATTCATTCCCTGTAGACTGCGGGCTGTCTAGGACTATTCCTCTGCAGAATATGCTAAAACTTAAAATTACTCTCCTCATATAACGTCAGTTCTTTGTAGGTATCTACCTTTTGATATTTTTTCTCTGTTTTTAAGGTAATTTCGTATATTTCGATGAGCGAATCAATTCAGTTGATGAATTAAAACCGCCAAAATGAACTTTAAGAAGTTAAGAATCACGTGTAGACACAGAATGGTTTGATTTTTCAAACTTCTGAAGTGTGGAAAGCTGGTTCGCTTATCAAACATGGTGTCAGATAAGAGGTTTCGTGTTTTTAGGATGATATTTCCCTTGCATTCCATCATTCTGATTTAAGATAGTGTAGGGTATGGTATAATCAATCTATCTACAGATTTAGAAATTTTCAGGAATTACTGAGTAGTTTTCAGCAATTCTCTCTTGGAACATAACTTCAATCCAGAATACCCAGTTGTCTGACTGGATTTCTCGATGAATTTCAAAGCACGCATTTGGAAAATTTACGTCTGGAGTTGAAAACTATATAGTAATCAACTTGTATTTCACGTCCTTTTATACTTATTCTAAACAACTAACAAAACTAGGTAAGATACAGCTTTAATGATCTGTTTGTGTTCTTGTTTCTATTATTCCTGTCTCAATTTTTAGTCTTGAGAAAGTCGAAATATATCGAATTTGTTTCAAAAAGTTGTAATTGTTCAGTCTTAAACCCGTGAATATCCCCTGAACTATATAGGAATGATATCCTGAAAAAACTAGCTGATATACTTCATGGGGTGCTGATGCAACTATTCTTCGAAAGGCAGCCCTAGGTTTGGTTTCCTCGACTGCTGAATATTGTTGCCCCTTTTGGGTTAATAGTGCTCATGTGCAAAAAATTGATGCACAGCTCTTTCCATGAGAATTATAACTGGAACTATAATTTTCAACCAAGAATTAGTAAGTGATCCCTCAAATAGAGTCTTCCTGGCTTTGTTCTCCCAGAAAAATATAGAACGCTGCAATAGTATGCTTTCCGATGGAATTCATTTGAAAGCCCTAGTTGTGAATGCGGGGAACCAGAAGAAACCATGAATCTTCTATCGTGTGGATAATCATTGTCCCATTCATAAATTTTAGGATGGTTTTAGGGGCTATACATGCAGTTTCCGAATCTTTTGTGGATTGTGTTGTGAATTTCAGATTAATTTGACATATTGAACTTAATTTTATTATTTCACCTTCTTATCTCATCATCTGGCAGGTATCTACATACCTATAGGTAGATTGAATGACGACATGGGTCATCCATATGCAACAAAATTCAACTCTTCCATACCTGTACTTACAATAACCCCCGAGTGTTACCATAAAAAAAATGGTCTTCCATCAGGTGAAAAAATCCAGGCACGCACCTAAACGCGCGAAGCAGCATGCAAAGATTATTCGCAATCCACCTTCTGGTTCGTTATCTATTGTTAGAGTAAAGAGCCAGGCACTTTATGGTAGCTGATATAGTCGGCCAAGCAGAAAATTCCAGAAAATATGCGATGCGAGTAGCAAGTAGCCTTATACGTTTTATCGGGGCAAAGTAAATGTAAGACCGGTTGGGGGCCCACATAGTATGGCCGTCTCTTGCTGAAATTCCGAGTAGCCCCAGGTTAGGGCGTGGCAGAACGCCAGCTTGGGCCATACCATGAAACGGATTGCTGCGAGACTACAACATTTCTTCTTACGGCGCTCCTGGCGAGGTTGCTGATAATGGTTTTTCAGGTAAACACTGATTTCTACGTTTTGATTCCGAATCCTTCGATCTGACCCTTTCGCCAGAGGAACTTCTTTCTTATACATTCGATGGTCGTTACTGGGTACCTACTCAGATGTAGAATTGGAAGGCGGAAAAATTTTTTCACTTTTGAAGAAATATCTAGGACTATGGAGTTAGACTATTCACTATCTGTGTCTGTGTAATGAAATCTTACAACTATACTCCATTTACTTTTATTTTAGCAGTCGGTTGGCCATGGAAATTTGACACATTTCACTCTGTATGGTACGAAAATATGGGGTTATGACGCTTGTCAATACATTTTTGGGTTTTAAATTAACGCTGTGTTGCCCGTTCTATGTAAAAGTTTCTGTTATTACGTATTTTATCACAATGTCGAATCTCTTCGGAAAATATGTGACGAACATAATTGAAGTTTATACAAACTAATTGAAGACATACCAAATCCATTTATTTGCATGGAAAATATAAGAGATCAGTATAATATCATAATATGCACTAGCTTGAGGAGAGTTAATGTTCGTTATCTTCTTTGGCTAAAGTTTGAAGGCGTTACCTCAGTCGTAGATTTCAAAAATATTAACCCGAAGATGAAATGCATATGATGCAGTGGTTGGGAATGGGTATCTCCCGAAGAAATCAACAGATAATTACAAGAATGTTAAATTCTTCAACAAAAATCATCCTGCATCAATATAAGTAAAAGGAATTGAAGGAAGTTTCAAGTCAGGATGAACTCCACCTTTGAACAAAAATTTCACATGAATAAACAATTAACAGGACAACTGAAGCGTATTTGTAGCTGTTCATCTTAATACATTGATATAATAATGATAATTAGGTATTTATTCCTACCTTGAGACATTTATAATGTATAGGACAAGTCAAATGAAAAATAGAAAAATCAATTTTCGGGAACTTATTCTCCGTTAACATTAATCGAAAATCCTGTAGTACACTTTTCGCATTAATTTACTCAAACATAAAATTCTCAAATGCCACCACTTTTTTGGGTCTCCCAATAGAAGGAAATTTTTTGTCATCCTCTTCATTCACAATCTTTCTGATTGTGGAAATATTCAGCTGAAATATAAGTCGTTTAGATTCAGATGAAACATTATATAAATTCTCTTACATTGAATATATGTTCGCTACCGTCTGACGTATTGTGGATTTTAGAATATCAGGGTATAACTATTTGAATGAGCGGACCTGAATTCTAAATAGCACTTCCTGAAATCCTGTCTCTTTTTTCAATCACTTTCGGCATTTTCGTAATAAAAATTTATATCACTTGTGGCAACGGCGTTATGACATTAACGACATTTCATGAGTGCCAACCTTACTCCGTTCTAGGTACAAAAACTTGAGAAAATTATTTCATGGCCAACCGACTGCTAAAATAAATGTGAATGGAGTATATGCTGCTGATTTTAGCAGGGTGATTCGGTTGGTGCAGCTTTAAGCCACTGGAAAAGACAATTCTGTAAAATTTCCGAAAAACCAAATGTGCATGTGATCTGCTGAAAAACTAGCAACTCCCATTTGAATTGTAAAGCAGCTGATCAATTTTCAAAGGGGAAATATCATAGTTTAATTCGTTTAAACTCGCATGAATCATTTCATGCAGGTAAAGAGCAAGTAATAATTCCATAGCCCCCTATCAGATTTTTGTACTGCAAAGTTGCGTGTCTGCTGGGTCTTATCAATAACATAAAACCCTGTGGTTGAACTGTTTCCCTCCATTCAATTATTCAGAATTTTCCCTGGATTTGGCTGACGGCATGGCGCAGAAGGGTTCTCGGTTGTTTTCCAAAGGTTAAATTCCATTTTGGTAGAAATGTTTCGATATATATGTAGCTTTTCTATTGGATCAACCTGAAGCAGGGACATTCTTATAGCACCTAAAGTTCTGTAGAAATTCAATAATGTCCACATCATCTTCTTTTTGAAGGTGAGAAAATGAGAACATATATACAGTGCGAGTTTTTACTCATACAAATGTAAACAGTAGATATTTGAGGTCAAAAGAAACACTTTTTTCCTTTACCATTTTTTTCGAATCGGCTCGGTTTGAAAGATACAGGCTGTAAAAAAACCATAAAAAATTTTATTTTTAGGTCTATTCCACAAACGGTTTCATCGAATGAAATGAATTTCGGAATATAGTTTTTCATTTATTTGATGAATCTTTTTCGAACACAAGATATCACCCACGTCTTCCAGTATCTCATTATGACCATTACGTACCATAAAAATACCAAAAATTCAATGAACCCAACTCTTGAAACTAAGTCGAATCTGATGAATACTTGAACGTTTTGTAAAATGACAGTATTCTTTATATTTTCTCGTATAATGCGTATAATTTTTGAGAAATTTGATGTTCAAAAATCAAAAATTATCTGTGAAATTTGAAAAATAGGGTACTATGCCTGAATACAACTCTGTTTACAAGAACCACAGATGTGTAGTGTCACAGATTCAGCTAGTTATTCTGAAGGTAATTCTGTTTTTCCAGGGATGGCACAGCTCATTATGAAAACTTAAAATGGCTACCTATATCTTTTAATCAGGGACGAATTGGAAAAAATGGTACTGAAAAAAGTGTTTCTTTCGATCTCAAGAATCTACTGCGAATATTCGTACGAGAGACTCACCCTGTATACGAGATTGGGTCGATTTATCTGAGAATAAAAATTTCTATGACCTTTTCTGATTCTTCTGATTCTTCTTAGCAGAGCAGAGCTTCTAGTCTTCAATCACAAAGGATGTTGCTTACTAGGTACAAGAAAATATTGTTTTCTGTGGATTGGATAGCTTCATATTTCGTTAACCTTTCTCATTCACTTATCTGAGATCTTTGTTTGAAAAATTGAACTTTTCCTACTGATTAAGATGAGACTGTTCGTTGCTAGAAAAAGTTCCACTGATGAAGGAAGATAACAAAGTGCTATCTTCATTTTGATACCATGCATGGAGGGTTATCTGCGTTATCAGTTCGTTTGTATACAGGGTGTACATGAATAGTTGCGAAACAATTTAAGGGATGAATCATTGTGTAGTTCCCCTTTCATTTTGAGCAGTATGTAGAACTGGTGATATTTTATATATCTTTGAAAACCTGTAGACGCTTTTTCCACAGCTGAAATTGCATATCTATACTTCATTCAAATTTATTTTAGCAGTCGGTTGACCATGTAATAATTTTCTCAAGTTTTTGTAACTAGAACGAAGTTAGGTTGGCACTCATGAAATGTCGTTAATGTCATAACGCCGTTGCCACAACTAATATCAATTTTTATTACGAAAATGCTGAAAGTGATTGAAAAAAGAGACAGGGTTTCAGGCAGTACTATTTAGAATTCAGGTCCGCTCATTCAAATAGTTATACCCTGATATTCTAAAATCCACAATACGTCAGACGATAGAGAGCATATTCAATGTAAGATAATTTATATAATGTTTTCAATCAGAAAGATTGTGAATGAAGAGGATGACAAAGAATTTCCTTCTATTGGGAGACCCAAAAAAGTGGTGGCATTTGAGAATTTTATGTTTGAGTGAATTAATGCAAAAAGTTCACTACAGGATTTTCGATGAATGTCATCGTAGAATAAGTTCCCTAAAATGGATTTTTCTATTTTTCATTTGACTTGTCCTATACAATGTAAATGTCTTGAGGTACTGATAAATACCTATAATTATTATTATTACATTAATGTATTAAGATGAATATAGCCACAAATACGCGCAAGTTGCCCTGTTACTTGTTTATTCATGTGAAATTTTTGTTCAAAGGTGAAGTTCATCTTAACTTGAAACTTCCTTCAATCCTTTTTACTTCCATAGATGCAAGATGATTTTTGTTGAAGAATTTAACATTCTTGTAATTATCTGTTAATTCTTTCGGGAGATACCCATTCCCAACCACTCCATCATATGCATTTCATCTTCGAGTTATTATTTTTGAAATCTACAAATGATGTAAGCCAAAGAAGATAACGAACATTAACTCTTCTCAAGCTAGTGCATATTATGATATTATATTGATCTCTTGTATTTTCCATGCTAATAACTGGATTTGTTATGCCTTCAATCAGTTTATATGAACTTCAATTATGTTCGTCACATATTTTCCGAAGATATTCGACATTGTGATAAAATACGTAATGACAGAAACTTTTATGTAGAACGGGCAACATAGCGTTGATTTAAAACCCAAAAATGTTTTGACAAGCGTCATAACCCCACATGTTCGTACTATACAGAGTGAAATGTGTCAAATTTCCATGGCCAACCGAGTGCTAAAATAAAAGTGAATGAAGTATACCTACCTACATCATAGAACCTTTTTTTCTTTCTACCATGTAATCTTCAAAATCCACGACGCTCGAGTAAATCCCGATGCAGTATAGACCGAGAAGGCAATAAAAAAATTGTTAGGGTGCAAGGGTAGAAAAAGTCTTTTTATCATCACAGAAATATACAAGAGAACTGAAACCACGATCACGTGAATGACAATTTTCAAATGTATTCAGACGCGATCGAATTTTTCCTCGAAAAAAAAAACGATTAAGAAAGAGAAGGACGCTTGGAGCGCATCGCAAAGATGACCAAACAACAACAACAATTGGTCGAAGAAGACCCAAATTACCATCAACCACCATAATAAGCAATTTACGGTGTGCGGCAATCAACCCAAATCGTTCTCGATAGCAGGTTACGACATAATCAAGCAATCCGTGGGAACGCCGCTTTATCGTCTATTCGAAACGCGGCCATATTTAAAGAGTGTAGTTAAAGTGAGCAATGTAATTTTATAATTTTCCCCTTATTTCGTCACAAATTACCGGCAGCATGTTTTAACGGACTACTTTAGTTCAATCGTGGCGGCCCTGACGATAACAATGCCTGCTTGGGTTTTTCTCTGCGAAAAATCACCGAAATTCCACCGAGGAAAATGTGTCAGTGCGTGTGTGTTAGATGCGACATCTGTGATTTGATGCGGCTTCTATGTTCGCGTGTGTGTCTGTGTCTGTGTTGTGCCATGACGTGCCGGAGCCTGCTTGGATGAAGGCAGGTGCCTATATACAGAACCTTGAAGATGGAGTAGGAAAGGAAGTTCCCAATGATCAGCATCGCCATCAGTCTACTTTGAGATAAAAGACTACGTCTTGAGATTTAGGTATATAAAATTATGTCACTTCTCTACTGTCAAATCATACCAGCAGATAGGTTTTTCCGTATATCTCGTCAGCTATAGCTATAGTCAGCTCTTCTGGAAAATTTTATTCGTCAAAGATTCTGCATAGACAAAAAAGATATCAATTCCTTGATGATTCTGCAACTCCTGCATTTCGAATGACAGTTTCCTCTTCGTTCGTGGATATACAAAATTTCCCAAGTTCTGAAATTATTCCATAGAATTTCCATGGCTCAAAATTAGCCAGAGGCAGGTCTATAAATTCCTCCATAGGCAGGTCTGAGAAAAGTCACTACAGAAGGGAGAAAGAAAGATGCAATCCAGATATTAACAAACATAAGGAAAAGTAGTGATATTCGTGTAGCAAAAGCAGGGACAGTAAAACAATAAGTACCTAATGCAAAAGTCTTGATGTAAAAAAGTAATGTATTGATAAATTTGGTAATACAATTCAGCTTAGGCATCTTAGTACCATGTATCCTAAAAACCCAAGATCCTCACTAAGCAAGTTACCTGCATATATTTAAACGTTGATGAGATTGACCTATACAGGGTGGTTTTTTGACTCGTACAAATGTTTTAACAGTAGATTCTTGAGGTCAAGCTTCCTTTTTCTGAATCGGTTTGGTTTAAAAGATACAGGCTGTTGAAAACCATAAAAAATTTGAATCTCACCACCGGTTTTATCGAATGAAATGACTATCGGATATAGTTTCCCATTTATTTGATGAATCTTTTTTGAAAACAAGATATCACCCACGTCTTCCAATTTTCTCATTGTGACCATAAAAAAATCAAAAATTCAAAGAACCCAACTCTTAAAACTATATTGGATATCTAATGAATAATTGAACTTTTCGTAAAATAAAAGTATCTCTCATATTTTCTCGTATGATGCGCCGTTTTCGAGTAATTTGAAGTTCAAAACTAAAAAAATATCTGTGAAATTCGAAAAATTGGGTGCACTTTGGCTGAGTGCAACTCTGTTTAAAAGATCTACAGATGGGTAGTGTCACAGATTTAGCTAGTTATTTTGAAGGTAATTTTAATTTTCCAGGGGTGGCATAGCTCATTATGAAATATAAAAATGGTTTCATCTTTTTATCAGGGCCTAATCCGAAGAAATGGTACAGGAAAAAAGTGTTTCTTCTGTTAAGTTATTTGTACGAGTCAAAGAGTCACCCTGTATGATTTTATGATCTAACGCTAACCATATACATATACCATAGACTCAAAGTAACTCGAGAAAAAGAATCTATTGCCAAATTTTCTGTAATATCTAAGGTTTCTAGATTGGAATCTTGGAAAGCCCAAAATTTATCCCAAAAACTTGAGATGTGTCAATTTCTGTTTGGCTGGAATGTAACTTGATAAGGATAGATTAATGGCCTTTATTTCATGCAAATTTTATCGAATAATTTCATATAGATATTGATCGTATTGGAAGTGAATATTTGACAGTAGTTCCTTGGAATTACTTTAATTTTTCTAATCAAAGGGCAGGAAGGCATACATGCCCATGATCATAAATCATAAGTTGAAATATGCAACGTGTCAATCGACCAAAACATTCCCTTGTGATTTGGACGTTTGAAGTGAAGGCCCAAGAGCATGCCCCACATAAATATCGCGGAACAATCCAACAAATATGAAAAAAAAAATCGAAACTTTACCGAGAAGCGCTCTCGATTTTTCATGTCGGAAAACCCTTTAATACGATTATAATGGCCCGTTCAGAGTGGCCTGATCACAAAGCAAACCTCCGCGTAGAAAGGGGACGAACGAGATATACGAAGTCTGAGAGGAATCATGAATAAATGTATCTCAGACTGATAATTGTCGGGTGCGTACGTTTGGGCGCCGCGGGCAAAATGGCGCCGCGGACAAAGAACTCCTTGCCTATGGTAGGTATATAGGTAGATGGTGAACATCACTTGCTCCCGGTGGTTGTAATGAACTAATTGTGGAATGTCCGTATTAATTAACGGTTTGATTCGAGGCAGATCGAGGTATGCTACTGTTGCCCCCGAGGTACGATTCTTATATTTTCGTTCATTGTTTTCATTGACCGTTACGGGGTTTGAACCGACCTTCTTCGATTCATGTGTAATTTGGAGCTTAAAGTGAGACATACGAGGATGTATTGAAAAATTCTTATGGGATCTGGCATTATCGTCCATAAAAATGAAATTTTCACCAATGTATGGGGCAAATGGCACTACATACTCTTCAAGAATGTTCCTTATATACTTATCAGTATTCATAGCTCCATTATCAACGACCACTAGGTCTGTGCGAGCAGTCAAAGATATTCCACCCCATACCATAATCGATCCTCCCGCGAAAACCAGTAGTATTCAGGAAATTGCACTGAGCATATCTTTCATGTGGACGTCTGCATACAAGGGAACGTCGATCACAATGGTAGAGGCAGAATCTAGACTCATCTGTGAAGAGAACTCTATCACAATCGGCCTCTTCCCAATGGATATGCTCTCTCACAAAATACAAACGCGCCCTTCGATAGGCTGGGCTAAGAGCTGGGCCTTTTGCCGCGACACGAGGCCTTAAATCATATTCTCTGAGGCGATTTCTTATTGTCTGAGTGCTAATTTGCACCTCATGAGTTTGCTCAAGCTGAATTTGAAGGAGGCGAGCGGTTGCAAACCGTTGTCTCAACGAAGAAACTCTCAAGTAACGTTCTTGAATGGCAGTTGTTACCCGTGGTCTACCCTGCCCTGGTCTTCGGACATTCATACCTATCTCCCTGTATCGCTGCAACATTCTAGACACACTTGTATGGGAAACTCCAAACCTTTCTGCAATTCTTGTGTATGTCCACCCTTCTTCTCGCAAAACCTCCGCTTGGGCACATTCCTCTTGGGTCAAATTGCGTGTTTCGCGCTGCATAGCGATCGAGTGTAGAAAATCAAACGAAAGAAAAACTATTGATCACTAGAATTGATCGAGAACAACTGATTTTAGAATGGAGCCAATACATTCAATATCTGATAATATCATCTTTTTTTATTCCTGCTAGGAAAAAACATTTGTGTTGAAGAAAACCGTTGAAAGTGGATAACATATGCACACACATACTTCAACAGTAGAATGTTGAGGCCCTATTTTTCAAATTTCACGGATACTTTTCAATTTTTGAACATCGAATTACTCGAAAACGGCGCATTATACGAGAAAATATGAAGAATACTTTTATTTTACAAAACGTTCAACCATTCATAAGATAGCGTCCAACTTAGTTTCAAGAGTTGGGTTCTGATTATGAAAAAATCATTCATGAGAAAATGAAAAAAAGTTCCTGATTGTGCAACATATATTCCTTCTAACTCAGGTGTTTTTTAAGGTGGGCAAACGTAGGAAATTCTGGAGATAAAATTTTGGTACCAATTGATTTCCATTATAAATTCGATAAGAAGCTCAGATCAAGTATGAGTGAAAGCTCCTCTTCAAGTGATATACCTGTCCAGAGAGCATCCATATCCGACATTTTTCAGTGGCAGCATTATTTTATAAACCAAGTACAAATTGCTATACTTATCGCCCGATAAAAGACTGAACCGTGTTATTTTCGACATATTTGCGACCTTCTTATTTTACATCGGACACAATGTATTTTTTTCTCGCAGTCCGCGCCGGGCCAGACTATAAATTTCTGTAATATATTTCTGCCACACCCACATTTTATTAAAGTGGACCGAATTTAGCGTGGGCAGGGGGCGTCCAGATCTACACGATAACTAGCCATGGGCCACTGTAGATTCCCTATCACATTTATGAATAAAGAATGGGAAATTTTCCGATGAATAAGATTTATTGGGTACGTGTCAAACTGTGTCTAATTTATTTGAAAAGAGCGGAATAACATTACGGATTTATCGATGATCTCTTATAGGCGTGTGTGTGTTGCCCGGACATGTGTGCTGGTGGTTCTTAATTCATCTTATCGATCCTGGTCTTGCTTTTTCGTCTTTGCCCGGGGCCTTTACCAGTGCCTGATTTCGTGGTACCATCGGCTGTGTCGAACGTTTTGGCCTTTCTTCTTTCGGGAATATTGTCTACATTGATCCATCAACCTTAAATATTTATTGGGTTTTGAAAAGAGTTCAAACAATACAGAGGGAAATGGAATGCTATAGAATAGAGATGCTTCGAACATCTTTATAAGGAAAATATAAGTTTTCCTAGCAGAAAACAACAGAAAACATTTAAATTTTATTATTGGAAAGATTTCCAAAGAAACAGCTAGAGCTAATGAAGAAAAGGTAAACCCTGAGGGAGTGCATTTGGCTCCACGATATCACATCATCCGACAAGTCAACTCTGACAAAATTTCCACCAAATCATACGAACATTTCACGAGATAATAACGTGACTTGAAAAGAATTCATCTTTAAATAGATTATGGAGGATACGAGGATGTATTAATATCTAGTTAGCCTAGACCAGTTCCATGTATAAAAAAATATTGCGTTACCATAGCAACGAACAATAACTCATTAGAAGGGTCAGTGTGAAGTTTGAGGTCAAAAAAGTAAACCAGAGTTACGCAATAAATTAAAAGAAAGAAGATGTTCACCGAAATTGTGAAAATCGAAAAATTGGAGTAGGTATCGTCGAACCATCATCAAGTACCTGTATTTAAAAGGGCTAAGAGGTAAGCAGCTTAATACCGTTGGTGATCAATGTCCTTCGTATGCGACCGTGAAAAATTGGACTGCAAGCTTCAAAAGAGGTGAATTTTCCATTGAAGATGATGACCGATCGGGAAGGCCAGTTTCTGTGTCAGTCACCGAAAATATCGATGCATAACATGATTTTATCAGACCGTCGAATTGGGCTAAAACGGATATCTGAAGCACTGAATATTTCATACGAACGCGTTCATCATATAGTTCACGTCAATTTGAACATGAGAAAAATTGCTGCAAAATGGATCCCCAAATGTTTGAATGTTGACCAAAATCGTGCAAGGGTAGAAGCATGGCGTTCGATCTGTGCTCGGTTTGAAAACGATGTAGACTTCTTAAACCGAATTGTTACTATGGGTGAGACTTGGGTGCATTTCTATACGGTCCAGAAACAAAGCAACAATCGATGGAATGGCGACACTCTGGTTCTCCAAGACCTAAGAAGTTTCGTGTCCAAAAATCTGCTTGAAAAACTCTTGCTTCAGTTTTTTGGTATTGCCATAGAAAACTTATAATGGCTTCATCTTTTTATCAGGACCAAATCGGAAAAAATGATATGAGAAAAAAGTGTTTCTTTAGACCTAATGAATCTACTGTTGTCAAAGACTCAACCTGTATATTAAATTTATAGTTATAAGTACGAAAGTTTTGCGATGCACTTCGCCGATATTTAATTTGCTTTCCCAGTATCGTGCAAACCGCGAAAAGTTCAAAGTTTCTCCTGACCCACAATCCCTAATTGGCGGTTGCGGCGTCTACCCCTGAGCCATCAGGTGGCGCCACCGTGAAAAACAAAGGAATGTTCGATTTCGTAGCCACCTCTTCGCGGTTAACTACCCATTAACTCCTAAACGTTAGCTTTTAATTGTATATTATAGCGGGCTCTGTGAGCTACCGCGCTATAGCCGAAGAGAGGGGTGTGTTCACGAATGTCTCTGCGAAACTGAAATATATCATATCCTAATCCTTAATTGATGCCTTCCGACCGGCGTCCGTAATGTTTTAATTGCCCATTGTCAAAATTTCATGTTCTACCTTTCGACTAATTAATATAGAGGTGCGCGCCGCGTATATCCCCGCGGCTGAGCGTAAATATCCGCCCTTTGGATGGGGGTCCTGTTTTTGTCCGAACCGAGAAAATATGAATGGGTTTAGGTGGGTCAATGGTATAACAATGGATATTTTTCTCTTAACTCGAATTCATTGCAAAACTACAGCAAATAAATAATCAGATACAAGGGTCACATCTTAATTGGTTGAGAAACCACAAATTTTTTTTCTTCGAAATCAAACGATCAAAATTCATTAGTAGAAGAGTTGCTTTTTCAGGATATCTATCACTTTTAGCCGTACGATGAAATCTGGGAAGGATTAGATCAGAACATTTTAAGATCACTCATTTTGAGTATGAACCGTCGTTGCCGAGCTATAATTAACGCAAGGGGTGGAATTATCAAGTATTAAATCACTTATCAGCATTTCAGTATTTTGAAAATTGTTCATTTCTCTTCTTTCACATGAGATTCGGTGAAATCCTGAATTTTTCTTCCATTTAATGTGTCTTGTTTCGTTCAAAACCTTCCCGAGATAACATAAAAATAAAAGTTATGAAGTCAATGTAGAGTTAACTTTCATTAAAATTGAGATTTTCAGAATGTGCGTTAATTTTTTTGCGCAGACGAGAATATTATATTTATTATTCATGCATTTTCAAGTGCATTTTGTCCAGGAAAACTTCTAGAACCCTTCTGTTGGACATAATCCCCTGTATACATCCTTTAGACTTCAGAATCTGTCCGTACAAAACACGGGATGGACCCCACAATGAGGCTCTCGCCGTTCCTTGACATCTCCGGTCAAAATTTCACCGCACCTGTCGCGGGCGACGGCCGGATACGTAAAACAGTCCCAAAAACAATAAAAACGCATTCGGTCCCTTGTGCGACCATTTCCGGCATAAAAAATATTTAATAACACGCGCGCTAGGGCCGCCGAGACGTAAGAAGAAAACACACAAGTAATAATTATCGGGCCGCGTTGTTGAGTAGGTCCGTCGGACCCCGGAGCGGGGCACCCAACCGCTCTGTCATTTCGTCGATTTTGGCGCCGGTCGGGGCGCGCCGCTAATTTCGGTAATTGGGGTTGATTGCGAAATCTGGGGGTTGAACGGGGGATAATTCGCCGGTTTTTCGGGCCCGCGGGCCGTCCGCGAATGGTTCCAGACATCGGGGTGAATTTTGGCAATTATGAAATTGGATCGACCGGTGGCGATTTTTTTTTTTCGTTTTAAGTGGGGCAGGTTGATAGGATGGGAATGGATATGGGCAGATGTTTAAGCGTTGAAAGAATCGGGGAAGATGCGACGTGTTTGTTCGATTACCATCAGGGCGATCACCCATCCAGGTACCCAGTTTGCCCATCACTTCTTGGTCTCTTGAAGATAATAGTATATTATGCAACGAGTATAATATTATGATGGCTTTATTCACGCCACCATGTCAGATGATAAATCAGATAAATGAATAATATATCTATATAAATATATACAGTTTGAGTCTCTGAATCGTACAAATATTCCAACAGTAGATTCCTGAAATCAAAAGGAACACTTTTTTCTTACACCATTTGCACGATACGAGAAAATGTAATACTTTTATTTCACAAAACGTTCAAATATTCATTAGATAACTTAATTTCAAGAGTTGGATTCTTTGAATTTTTGGTATTTTTATGGTTCGTAAACGTCATAATGAGAAAACTGGAAGACGTGAGTGATATCTATCTATTATCCATATCTATCTACGAGGATGTATCAATATCTAGTTAGCCTAGAACAGTTCTATGCATGAAAAAAATATTGCGTTACCATAGCAACTAACAATAACTCATTAGAAGTGTCAGTGTGAGTTTGAGGTCAAAAAAGTAAACCAGAGTTACGCAATAAATTTAAAGGAAAGAAGATGTCCACCGAAATTGTGAAAATGGAAAAATTGGAGTATCGAACTATCATCAAGTACCTGTATTTAAGGGTTAGAGGTAAGCAGATTTACGAATATATGCTTGATACCCTTGGTGATCAATGTCCTTCGTATGCGACCGTGAAAAATTGGACTGCAAGCTTCAAAAGAGGTAAATTTTCCATTGAAGATGCTAAGGTCAGTTTCTGTGTCAGTCACCGAAAATATCGATGCAGTTCATGACATGATTTTATCAGACCGTCGAATTTGGCTAAAACGGATATCTGAAGCACTGAATATTTCATAAGAACGCGTTCATCATATAGTTCATGTCAATTTGGACATAAGAAAAATTGCTGCAAAATGGATCCCCAAATGTTGACCAAGGGTAGAAGCATTGCGTTCGATCTGTCCTCGATTTGAAAACGATGTAGACTTCTTAAACCGAATTGTTTCAATAGATGAGACTTAGGTACATTTCTACGATCCAGAAACAAAGCAACAATCGATGGAATGGCGACACTTTGGTTCTCCAAGACCTAAGAAGTTTCGTGTCCAAAAATCTGCTGGAAACGTTCTTGCTTCAGTTTTTTGGGATTGCCATGGAGTAATCATGATTGATTTCTTGGATAAGGGTAGAACAATAACCGGAGATTACTACTCGACATTACTGACCACTCTACGGGAAAAAATTAAAGAGAAAAGTCTCGGAAAGCTATCCAAAGGTGTTTTGTTTTTGCAGGACAACACCAATGCACACAAATCTCATGTTGCCATGTAAAAAATTCGTGATTTAGAGTTTGAATTACTAGAACTTCCCCCTTATCCACCAGATTTGGCTCCATTCGACTATCATCTGTTTCGTCAACAAAAAAAAAGTTTAAAAGATCGTAAATTTTCTTCCAACGAGGAGGTAATGAAAGCTGTGGAGGTCTGGTTTGCAGAGCAAGAAACATTTTTTTTGAAAGGTCTAGAGACGTTGCAAGTTCGCTGTATAAAAGTATCCGATTAACAAGAGAATATGTTGAGTAATAAAATATTTTGACATTGAAATTCCGTTTGGTTCTATAGTAGGCTCAGAATTTTTCAATATATCCTCGTACATGCCATTTTCGAAGGAAACTTGCAATAGTAACTGAATTCCATGAAACCCATCAGCACAATGGAGTCGTAAAACTCGAGTCTACATACATCCTCTCCTCTAATTGTTACAATTATATCCGAAAAAACCGAATAAGTATACCGATCCTTGTTCTCACGGTACCATCGTGTGAGACACACGGCGTAGTATCACATCTACGAGGGGCAAAAAAGAATCGAATCCATATGTTAGAAACGGGGATATCGTTAATTAAAGAAAGTCGGTTTTGCCGATACGTGAAACACCGTATATTTAACGGACAGAGCTGTGATTAGTACGGCGAGGGGTTTCATTACAAGTGGAACACATAAATATTCTCCATCAGCATCAACGGGCAAGTGGCATTCGGCGAAATTGATGGGGTTGAGGTGTTGAGTTCACGGATTTTTTTATGAGCGAGTGGAAGAGAACAATTCTTCCATCTCTAACCTAGCCAGTTATTCCACCTTATGACTGTATGCACTCGAATTTCATCTACGTTTGTTGAAGAAAACGTGATATTTGTCTCATTTTAGCTGAGAACAGATTTTTTGAAGCCCAAACAAAGACTTGGAGCTTTTAAAATATCACCTAAAACACTCTTACTAGTCTACATCATCCTAGATGTCCCTAGTTTGACACATAAATGGCAAAAATGTTGACGTATCCAGATTTTTAAATGCTACTGACCTTCAAACAGTATACATGTCAAATTTCATGGCATTCTGACTGCTAGTTCAGAGGCTACAGTTGTTCTTGTTGTTACCCCAGCTTTGTTATTTTTCAATTCAATGAATATACAGTAAATATTCTGCGAATACTGTAAGAGTACCAAACTAAACTTAACCCCTAGAGTTCAATAGAACGAAGAAAGCTACCAGAACATCTTGAGAGTCGATAAATTGGTAATTTTTCTAACCTTTTGTCTAACTAAAAATATCATTTTTTATGGTTTTTCAACAGCTTGTATCTTTTAAACCGAGCTAATTCGGAAAAAATGGTAACAGAAAAAAGTTTCTTCTGACCTTATGAATCTACTCTTAAAATATTTGTACTAGTCAAAGACCCACCCTTATACAGAGTGGGTAATTGAAAACGAAACAGCTGCTCTGCAAATCTCTTGAACTTTTTCAATGAAACGCAAGTTTTATGAGAAAAATCTAAGAATGTGATTGATAAGTAAAATTTTATATATACGAATCTCGAAAGCACATTTTTAGATTTTCCTCAAAAATCTCGCGTTTTATTAAAAAATTTCAATAGAATGGGCTCTAACGTTTCAAACAATTTTCCAGGTATTCAAAAAGCATTGTGGGTCAGTAAAAAGTAAAAAGTGGGGATGCTGTTGCCCAAATAGGTATCAAATTCAGTGATTTAAGTAGGTATGACCGAATTCTGTGAAAAGGAATGGTTATTTTTAGGGGCGGAATTCAAGGAGCTGTAAGAGCAAAAATCAAAAATGGGTCTCCTAATTTTGCCTCTAGAATCTACGGCCAAATTTAGTCCTTTTGATCTTCGAAAAAAATGTTCCAGGCAGCCAGCTCATCACAAACGTACGAATATGGAATCTCCTCCTTGCCAGACCCAGTTTTTCCATGTTTTCCTCACCCCCAAAGCCATTTTTTCCTTCTTCAGTTGCATGTCCTGCGAAAGGCATGCGTGTCCTGAAAATTCACCGAACTTCCTGCGCCCGGTCGTGGGGGGCAGGTAAGCATTAATCAATTAGATCTCCTGGAGGTCGAGTAGCAGATATTTCCCTCGGAAAATGAGAGTGGAAAAGCGGCCCCGTGATGGTGAGATGTCGTGACGGAGGCGCGTTAGTCCCTAGGGGTATGGCCGCACCGGAAACCGTCTCCGACTCCAGGGAGGCGTGCAATCCGGGAATGGGATGCCTTCTTCCTTTCGCCGAATGGGGTAGTTGAAAAATCTATTGTCAAAACTTTTCGGGTTGGACTACTTCGCCTCTAAACGGTTTTTAATCTTTTTTTCTGTAAGAAGGATCGATACCATAAATACATAAACAAGTTTTTCGGGAATTTCCGATTTCCACCAAAATCCCCAATCAAAATTGCTTCCGGTATGAATTATACATTGACACGATTCTTTTTACAGATTTTGAATTGAATTGTTCGAAATGTTCTCGATATCTGACACCTTTCATATTCATTGAAGAAAATTTAATATATGTACACAAAAATAAAAACTTATTTCAGCTACAATCTGATGTACAGGGTGGGCAAAATTCGTTGTCTACTGAGGGAATCTTCAGAACTATAGCAGCTAGAAGAAAACAGATGACACATTCTCGAGCTCTCTTTTTTTGAGTAACTCAAAACTGAAAACAAAACCGGCCTATCATTTCTAGATTTTGAATTATGAACAAAAAGTGAGAAATTTCAATTTTCAATAATGCTGAAGTATAAATAGATGCATAGGAAAGGTGATAACAGAGTATTTAGTCCACCTATGTAGTTTGGCGACATATTTTGTGATAGAAAGATTTCGCAAACAGCGAACCTACATGAAAAAAGTTACTTTTTCATTATAGAGAACATAAAGACCTGGTGTTATCTAAAATAGAAGGCGTTGACCGTCAGCCAGGCGAGCGTTCATAACTCGCCTGCTCGAAAAAAATTCTGTGTACATCGAGTCCGTCAATAAATAATTCAAAACGAACGTAGGAACTTCAGTCGCGATGATTGATTGCTTCGAAAAATTGAATTAATCGATGTAGGCGGCGTTTGAATGTGTAAATATTTATTCCTTGTCCCCCCCGTCACTCCCCCCGCCCTTGTCTTGTCCAACGATGAAAATAATTTATGACGACCAGCGATCCACCGTCGTCTGGGAATTTTCATTAGTCGTTAGGAAATTTCCGTTTTTCCGAGGATGAACTGGATGAAATTCTAAACGCTCGGGCTATATTATTCAATGTATTGGTGAAGAGAGCTTGATCTCATGAAAAATTCATGGGCCATTTGATAATGCTTCCAGCTGAAAGTTTTCCTATTAGTTTAGCGGGAGAATAATTCGAATTTATGAAGTATGAGGAGGATTACAAAATTTTCGTATGTTGTCGTGTGTTGCTTGCAGAATTTATTCTTCGATACTGTTAACACACGTTAATGGTGACAGGGAAGTTCCTAGTGTATATGTATATATAGGCTGCCCGAGTCAGCTTCAGATTTTTCCGCTCCTATGCCTAAACATATAATTAAAGAAATTGCATATTCGTAATCTACGCCCTCGATTTAGTAAATACTCCAATTTTAGTAGAAATCGGAGAGATAAAAAAATTTTCAAATTTTCCATACATATGCATGGAAAAATTGCGATTTTTTCGAAAAATATTATTGGTCTCCGATCGAAACCAAATTTATACTGTCCACTAATTCGAGGGCGTAGAACACGAATATGCAAACAGATATTTTTAAAAAAATTTTCAAGTTATGGTCGATGGAAAATTTGAAATTTTGGACCTCCGCGGAAAAAATCATGAAATCTAAACTGTTCGCGGTAGGTAAATGAAAATTAGATATTCTTATTCGCAAAGTATCTATCTATTATCAAAAAAATCAACATATGTCTATTTCCCTTTTTCTGGCTGCTATAGCTCCTCAAAGTTGACCAATTTTTTCGAAAATTTCCACTAAAAGTGATTACTGAAATATTTTGTATATGTGCACGCGCTGCACCACCTCTAGGATCAGTCCAATTATGACATAATCGCCTCTTCACAATGAAAAAGACGTTCAGTATAGCAAAATATTCAAGGTGTTTATTAAAGATGAGCAAAAAAGAAGTGAGAGATTCCTTTTGTCCGAAAATATCAATAAACTAAGGGATATAGAGAACATTTAATGAATTTGTTATAAAAATTTATTGTGTACTTAGGGTGCTGTCATTTAATAGGGTGCTAAAATAGCAATTCCTAGAACATAAGTCCATGAAACTTCCTTGGGATACCAACTTCATAACGAAAATATTCTCTTATTCTAATGAATTATGTTCAACACAAAACACAACGAATTAAATATGGAAATGTGGCCAACCATGAAACCCAGCAGACATCGGCACCCTCGACCCATTCCCCCCGCTCGTGGAACCCCAAAAAACAATCGTCGGAACCCGGACTGTAGGCCCAATAAAAAAGATATTAACAGAAACGTGAGCACGAAACGGAGCGGATTCTTCTGATGTATTTTTAATGGATTTTTTTCACCGGTCTGGTCTCGATTCGTGTGTGGGTGTAACCGCGGCTGGATGCGAAGAAAAGGTACGCGGCAAGGGGGGCCACGAAAAGTCATTGGTGGAGGTGGGTCTCTGCCCTGAGCCTCCAATGATATTGTTGACCGTTTCGATTATTCATTTCGTTCATTGTTGAGGGAATCCCGCGTTATACTTCTTATGGGTCGAAGATGGCCACAAAAGTTCATGAATGTCCATCGCACGGGGGAATACACTGGCAAACAAAAAGAATTTCAGAGTATGGGTGCTGTAAGCATCTTATCCATTAGATTTTCAACATAAGCTGTAAGAAACTCATTGAATATTATCTCTAAATTTATCCAAAATAGCTTCATTCCAAGATTTCCACGTGAATCATATATCCCAGTTCAACTAAACAAAATTGAACCGACAAAACTAATCTAAGGTCAACTTACAACTCAGCTTGAACCTGAACCGAGCAACTGGACCTTCTACGGGGTGTTTTCAAAAGTGAAACTTTTTTTGGTAGAAGGTAGAACTCATCGAAATCAGTCGTTTAACCAAAAATTGTCCATATAAAATATCCAAGATGGCTGAAATACAACCCCTAGAAGTTCGAGAAAATTTCATTGAATTTCAAGTACGGGACTGTGGAAGGTGACACCGGTATCGCAAAAACGAAACAAAACATAAACATATGGCTGGACAATGAATGGTTCAGTACCAAGTTCATCGGATTAGATGCATCAGATCACTTTTGAGAGAATCATAATTGTTGTATCGTGCAATTTAGGGTAGAAAAATAATGTAGAAAATCGAGGCAGTTTCTTGAGAGTGCTTATGTTAGTTATGTTGAAAAAGTGCTATGATATTTCCCCATTTCATCCAATTTTTACGACGATTGTTGGAATGTTCGAACAAGAAGATTGTGATGCCCATTGTGAAAAAATTCGTGAATAATTTAGGCGAATTTTTTTGGTGAGATTTTGAAGTATCAATCTATTTTTTACAATTGTGTCCTAAGTCTCTTCTGTCAGTTGGTATCGAAATGAGAAATTTCATAAAATCGTGTAAGTTCCTAAAAAATAATGAGATTAATTCGGCAATCCTAAGTTTCCATTTTCATTACCACGTAAATATCCAACGTGCCAATATCCTAAAAGAAACCACATATGGTCGAATCAGGAGATAAGTTTTTTCCCACTGCTTCGCGAAAATTCAGCTAACAAACGGTCTAGGGTTGTATAAGGATCTATTTCAGTAATCATTTTCAATTTTTTTTTCAACTCTGTCATTTTGAAAGTTTTGTATAGGTGATTTTTGGTGAAACGCTTCATTTTGACCAGTTCTACCTTCTGTTGAAAAAAAGCCTCACCTTCAAATAAACCCTGAATATAGGAATATAATTAGAAATTGTGGAATTGGAAAAGACGATATTTTTAATTAAATTCTGATACTTTTGCAGATCACAAGCCATGCTCCTCTGTTTTGGTATTCGACGTATGTATTTCAGAACATTTCAAGCACTTCATATTCGTAAATATTACAAGCGTGCAGGACAATAAATATATAGGGTATCCCGAACTGTTTGACTTTGGCTGTTTCTGGTACTTCTAGACTAGATATAAACGAGTGGAAAAGAGACCTGATAGGTTCGATTTTTGTGAAAAGTCCATTTGTGGAAACCGCTTCACGATATCTTCATTTGTATTGAAGCAAAGTTTGATATGCTATAACTAGTTTATTTTAGGAAATATCTAAAAATGTTAAGAACAAGCAATTTGGATTAAACTGTACAATGTTGTCCTCTGGTGCTCTTTGTTCAGTAACCTCAGACGGTCCATTCATTTTGAAGACAATGAAGTCGATTAGCATCTGTCACCCAAAATAGGCATTTGGTGATACAATTTTTATTCGTCTCAAACGAACGAATTTGGGATCAAGTAGCAAAGCTTCTCCCACATTTCAGGAATGCCAACCGATCAACTACTAACATAATATCTAATTGAATATCGCAGTTTCGTGATCTACCAACAACACACGTCAACTGACGTCATCAGATCGTGATCGACAGGATTTGTTCCGTCTTCAGAGCGCATTCTACGTCTCTCGATATGATACATCCCGATCGGGGAACACGTTATACCGTCCATTACAGAACAAAAAGCCGACTTTCTCACAGAGTCTCACGATTCCTAGAAAACTGACACACTAAACAGAGAGCAAAATGGTCAGACTCACGTGGAAACACGCGATGTACACTCCGTTATCGGAAAAAACACGAGAACAACTACGCCAGTCACGATATCTGCCAAGGTACACTCCGACGACGATGGAATTTGCTTTTTTTACGATTTCTTTGAGGGAAATGCAGCTGTAGGTGCTCAAGTCGAGCGTAGAACACGAATATGCAAACAGATATTTAAAAAAAAATTATTTTCCAAGTTAGGTTCGTTAGAGATTTTGGACTTCCGCAGAAAAAATCATAAAAACTGAACTGTTCGCGGTAACTTAATGAAATGTGGCTTTTTCTATTCGCAAAGAATCATTCTATCACCAAAAAAATCAGCTTATGTCCAGTTCCTCTTTATCTGGTTGCTACAGCTTCTCAAAGTTGAACAATAGTTGATTTTTTCTTCGAAGGTCCAAAATTTCCGATTTTCTATGGACCATAACTTGAAAACTAAACCTTTGAGCAAAATTATGTTTGCATATTCGTAATCAACGCCCTCGGTTTAGTGAATACTCCAATTTTGGTAGAAATCGGAGACATCGAAAATTTTACAAATTTTCCATACATATGTATGGAAAAATTTTGATTTTTCGAAAAATATTTTTGGTTTCCGATCTGAACTAAATTTATACTGTACACTAATTCGGGGGCGTAGAACACGAAAATGCAAAGAGATATTTTTTTAAAAATTTATTTTTCAAGTTATGGTCGATGGAAAATTCGAGATTTAAGACCTTCGCGGAAAAAATCATAGAAACTAAATTGTTCACAGTAAATAAATGAATTATGATTTTCTATAGTCGCAAAGGATCAATCTATCATAAAAAAAATCAGCATATGTCTAGTGCCTTTTTTCTGGCTGCCACAGCTCCTTAAACTTGATCGATTTTTTCGAAATTTTCCACTAAAAGTGATTTAATTCCCAAAATACTGATCCTAGACAAAATCTAATTGCATATTCGTGATCTACGATCTCGAATTAGTCAGTAGAATGACCCGGATCGATATAGCTGAATGAATAATATTTTTTCGGACTTAAAAAAATTTCTTGGTGGAGCGCTGGTAAACATGATAAGCGAGCGCGGGTAAAAAACGGTTTTTTCTGGCCAATTTGCGCACATGCACAGCTTTCCATCATATAGGTAAAATCTGCAAGTTGCAGGACTATAGAAGGTCCATAAATCAGCGAAACGTCCCAGGGTGGAAAAATGCCCCAAGATTTATGGCGTATTAGGTGTAAATTTCCGTATAATCGAGCCTTTCACATTACCGAGTTTCTGTGGATGCGGCCGATCGACCGAACGGTATTTTTCATTAACCGAAAAATTTATGACGCGTAATTCGTTTCCTACACTACGATATCGTATATATATACGTCAAAATACCGTTTTATATGGTAAGTCGACGGACGATTGATGGGGCGCTTCGTGATTAGTTAATTTCGGAAATGGGGTGAAATTACCCCTCCCAACGATTTATTGCGTAGAGCCGGGCATATCCCCGGGGATATGCCTCCATCCATTCATTCTATGGTTGTATCCAATGGGAGGAAACTGAATCATTTTTGGTGTTTGCTGTGCATGTGATTTTCTTGGTTTTCCATCATTGCAAGCACGGCCAATAAAGTATACATTTATAGGGTATATAGAATGTCCCATGTTGGGTAGCCTATTAGACGTAGGATGAATCATGTTGCAACGTTACCATTTATACGAAGAAATACTACAAACTTCGTTATTTCAAATGGAACACCCTTTTTTCGCTTCTCTATTCCCATCTGAGTATTTTTCTCAACTTCTCCTCTCCCTATTGCTGATATTTTCGGAGATATTAACGGTTTTCCAAAAAAAAATTGCCAAAAAAATGGATCCAACAAATTAGGCATAGAAAAGATATTTTTCATCTCTTAGGAATCTGAAATTTTTGAAAAAATAGGTCACTGAGATACTGAGGACGAGTTTCGTAAAGCAAAACCTTGGTTTGTGATATACAGGGTGTCCCAAAATTGTTCGTCCTCTCACTCCTATATAAAAACACCTTACTTTTCCTCTGTTATTTCCATAGAAAATCAAAATACGCATCTAATGATGTATCATAGGCTAGGACAAAGTTCAACTTGCGAATTTTCAGCAGAAATTTGTGCTTAGTTTCCCATATACTTATACTTACGTCTAATAGGATATTGCAGGGTATCACCCTGTATATCTTTCTCGTATCGCGTTGTGTTCATTATTGATAATCCTTTTTCAAGTTTTGTCTTCAATCAGAAAACTTTATTGATGTTTTAGATCAATCTACTAATAATATGTTGTTTCATATGGATGAATATAGATTGACATTTAGAATTTTTTGATTTCTCAACGACTCTTACAACAAGAAAAAGAATTTTTCATGTTCATCGAAATTTTTGGTGTCAATTGCTAGTCAATCAAATATTCTGAGTAGTTGCTTTATGTTTTAAACAACTATTTCATAGAAGCCAATTGAAATTAAATTTTAGGGGAGAGAAAATAATTTTATTGAATTTTCATTACTATCTCTAAATTTTTTTTATACCCATTCAAAGATTTTACTATTAGAAGATAAGTTTATTTTTTTCGTTTTTTTACAGAAAACAATCAGGAAATGGAAATATGGGTTCCTTAAGTGAAGAAGTAGTCGAAGCTCTATGGAAATTTTGATGAAGAAGTTCATCACGGAGAATTTCAAGAAGAATGGAAATGTTGAAAGAGAAAAAACCCCAATGGTGTTGGATAAATAGCCAATAATTGCAATTTGAGCAGGAGAAAGCTATATTTCTGCATATGGAATTTTCTGTATCACACTTTCAAATGACGTTAATTCAGTTGATGAATAAATACATCTAGAATTTGTTTTAATTCAATTTAACTTTGGGAAATATTGTTATTTGTGGAAAATTATCCATTTCGTATAAATAACAAGGTATGCGACTATCAAATATTTCATTATCGTGAATTTTATGTGCTTGTACTCTTCTTCAATCAATTTTATAGTAACATTTTTTCACTTGGAGTACCACAGTGAATATCAAATTATATCCACGAGCAAGAACATTAATCAACAGCTGTCTCATTCATCATCCAAGTTTTATTATTTATAGGGCAGCTGTACAGCTTATATAAATTAACTAGGTACAATAAAAGTCTTATGTACGTGAAGCTTTCCATTTTTATTTCATTTTCCCACAACCAATCATCCTTCACCCTTCAAAAATGAACAGAATATCATCAGGAAAGTTTTAGATCAATAAATTGTGTTGAAAATAATGGAGTTGTCTATTCTGTTCATTATCCTCCATTAATTTGAGAAATATTTCAGGAATCAACTTGGATGGAGCAGATACTTGATATCACTAGTTGAATCTAATGAAATCAAGACTAGAATATGAAAAATTAAAGAGAGAGATGTGATGCAGAGAAAGAGAAGAACATAAAATGAAGAGCGTAGAAAGGACATATTTAGACCCCATTGTCTCAAGAGTTCGACAATGTAGGAAAAAAATATAACTGAATAAGCGACTTCTGACACCTGTACCCTCCGTTATCGGCGAGATCTCGATCCTCGCGTGACGTCTTCAACCTCTCCGCGATCGGAGGTGATAAAAAACAAAATTCCTAGACACCAAATCAAAATTTCGTCCTAACCGGTCGACGACTTTTACGTCTGTTTTTCCTAAAAGGGGCTCCTGAATAATTCAATTTCTCGGCGAATTAGCATCAAATCCTCGTTCTGCTCCGATATCGGAGTCCGAATCTGTCCATCTTACCGAGAAACGAGCCAGGAGAAACTGAAAAGTATGGAAATTGTAATATCGGCCTTATAGCGACTGAATCTGTTATTACTATAATTATAGCCCTAAGGCCAGTCCCGTCTGTCCGTCTGTTCGCTTATAACTACAACATTTGATGCCTGCACTCCGCTATAGACAACGGCTTCGACGTTTTCTCTCTGACTTTAGGTCACTTCGTTTACGGGATATCCTATATGATTTTTTTCATATTTTTTACATCCTATAGTTGGGTATATCATTGAAAGTCGTGCTTCATGGATCCCTTGTGAGCAAAAACTACGAATTTGGCTAGGAAACACTGCTGTCAACTGCCTCGTTCGTCGCAGACTTCATAGACAGCCATTTGTGTCTATCTCATCAAAATAGTGTATTTGTTGTCCTTTATAAACGAAACGCTTTAAATTTTAAATACCCATTTTTATTTTTCATTTTTAAGTGCTTAAAATAATTTTTTTTGGGAAACGGATGAATGGTTATTTCAAAATGTGAGGTTTCAAAGATCATTTTCGTCAGAAGGAGTATTCCCTATCTATTGAATGTCACCGGATTTCTCCGGGTATTCGTTGCTCTAGTTGTGGCAGGGTGTATGGACCATGTCAAAAGACCTTATCTTTAAGGTAGCCTCAAAGAAATAAGTCGCAGATGATCAAGTCAGGCTGAAGGAAGGTTTCTAACATCGAAACATAACGTTTTTTAAGGTCAAAAGAAACACTTTTTTGGCCTACCATTTTTGGCCAGGTTTAAAAGATACAGGCTGTTGAAGAACCATTAAGAAATTCAATTTTAGTTTTATCTCACAAACGGTTTTATCGAATTAAATGAATTTCGGAATATAGTTTCTCGTTTCTCATTTATTTGATGAATCTTTTTCGAACACAAGATATCACCAACGTCTTCCAGTTTCTTCATTATGACCATTACGTACCACTTCATCAAAGTTCCATAGAAGAAAATTCGCCTTTGATAGAACTCCAATTTTCTAGGAATGGTTGGGTGAAGAGTCATTCGGGGTAACTGAGCGCAGTCGGTAAGTGAGCGCAGTGCGTATATCTCGACATTCCGTCTGTTCCGATATTCCTGAATAGTACTGTCAGTATTTCAGAAACGATGCCTATTGGCCCAGTCGTTCGAGTTCTATTGTTATTCGATTGCGGGCCAGTACTAACAGCAATATCGGAACAGGCCCTATGCAATATATGAAAGAGGGGTTCATTTGGGTGAAGCAAGGGCGCAGAATCGCCATTTTGCGACGTTTCTTTAACTTTTTATTTGCAATCAATCAAATTCACTAGTTTTCTTGTTAATTTTTAGCATCTCTGCCAATTCTGCCAGGTCCAAGTTCCGAGTCCCTCAGTGTTAAACAAAATTTTATTTGTTCATGGGCATATTAATCTAAATATATAATGAAAAATTTTAGGTTCTCTTAGCTGCTCAACTCTATAAGAACGTCAATTCAAATTTTGGCTTACTGGGGAAAGTGTGCGCGGGTAAGTGTGCGCATAGATTCATTATATGGGCATTAGTTCAGTGAGGAATAAATTATGACATTGCTGATTTTCTTGGTTAAGACTCGATCAATATTGTCCTATTTGTTCAGAAAAATTTGAAGAGCCACCAACAAGGGAATGTATCAAGTATTGTGTTCACCAAGAATTGTGGCAGGAACAATAATGCACTGCTTGTAAAAGGGCGCTTCTATATTGACAATAAACAGCATTTCTCTAATATTGTAACATTTTGCTGACATTATTTTGTGATTTGTTTTGATTGTGTGGTTCTCAAAGCACTGCGTTCACTTACCCCGTGAGGGTGCGCACACTTACCCGCAATACGGGGCATGTGACCGCACTCCGACTTTTTCTATTAAATTCTTTTTTACGGAAAAACTTTTGTTTATTTGCTTTTTGATGTTTTTTTATAAATTAGAAAATTCTTCATCTTATGAATATGTTTTAATTTTCCTAGCTTCAACATTTGAAACAGGGTATGGCTTGAAAGGCAAAAGTGCGCACAGTTGCCCCGAATGACTCTAAGCATTTTTTTGGTTTCTAAAGCTTGACCATAAACGGGGGCCCCCCAACAGTCATCTCTAATGCAACAAAACGAGCAAGATTTACGCCGTATGAGATTGAAAAGTCGGATCTTTATGGACAGATAGGTAATTTATACCCATAATTAAGCATTGTTCAATCCGACCTGATTCATCATAACACCATTCCGATCCGAGAAAACCATCCAGATTTGTGATTGATGCCTTATCCTCGACGTCAAACGCTATTATATCTACGTAGTATATATATACGATTCCCGTCCAGGCTCGGTTTTAATTAATCCACGGAAATATTTTAATCGAAATCGTCCAGAGCATCGGTCGCTCTATAAATTCGGGATTGACGGAGGTTGATTTATATCGATTGATCATTTAAAAGTTGATGGGGTTGGGAGGTTTATTGGTTCGGTTTGTCGGGAGACCTGTTTTTCTGATGGGTGGTTTCCACGTAACTGGGCATTGCGCGATATTTCACTGTCAACTTTCGGAAATTGATGAACAGTTTCTGTACAGGCTGAAAATGGAATATTTCTTATTTTCACGCGCGGCAGATTGGCTTCGCTTTATAAGCTAATGAAGAATCGATACATATTTTAATTGATGAGGCCGATACCATAATAATTAAACTAGAAACCGAGTCACATGGTTTCGAATTGCTAATTTTTGATCAGATTATGGCCCAGTTGTTCAGTTCGGGATTAAAGTTGATCCTTAATTAATTTTGACTTTTCAGTTCAGTTCTGTCAGGTCAATCTAGGATCATCTTTGATCTTGGCTCAATCCTGAACTGAACCGAGCCTAAAAGTATGTTCCACTATTTATACAGGGTGAGTCTTTGACTCTTACAAATATTTCAACAGTAGATTCTTGAGGTCCAAAGAAACACTTTTTTCCTTTACCATTCTTTCCGATTTGGCTCGGTTTAAAAGATACAGGCTGTTGAAAATCCATAAAAAAAATTATTTTTAGTTCTATCTCACAAACGGTTTCATCGAATGAAATGAATTTCGGAATATAGTTTTTCATTTATTGGTGAATCTTTCTCGAACACAAGATATCACCCACGTCTTCCAGTTTTCTCATTATGACCATTATATATCATAAATCATAAAAATACCAAAAATTGAAAGAATCAAACTCTTGAAACTTTGGATGCTATCTCATAAATACTTTAACGTTTTGTAAAATAAAAGTATTCCTCATATTTTCTCGTATAATACGCCGTTTTCGAGTAATTTGATGTTCAAAAATAAAAAATATCTGTGATATTCGGAAAAGTCCTTGGCTGAATGCAACTCTGTTTGAAATATCGATAGATGTGTAGTGTCATAGATTTAGCTTGTTATTCTGATGGAAATTTTCTCTCTCTAGTGGTGGCATAGCCCATATTGGCTATATTTCATAGTGTCGTGAATATTTTGAACAATAAAGGAATTTTGCTCTCGAATTTGAAAACTCTGGAATCATTACTTAGTATTCATATCACTTTTTCCTATTTTTTCCCATAGGTACAAGATTTCAAATGCACGAAAAAATAAGTTGCATGTTTTCATCGAAAATCTTAACACAATGATCGAGAGCAAAATTCTTCATTTTACTCTCTACTGCAAAAAACACACCAAGACGAACGCACTTGGTAAAAACTTTCTGGGTTTATGTGAAACACTGGTGGTCTTTGATAAATTTCATAAATATTCCATTGATTTTTGTGCGTTCACTCTGAAAAACTGAATGGATCGTGAAGTGAAACAGCTATGTGGCCCAAATTAAAATACGATTTAACCAGTAGGGACCTTGCGTTTTGTTATTTTTGAGGAACGACTTGTTAGTTAGTATTCAATGATAGTATGGTGATTCACTGATTCATAACTATTATAAGGAACGAAATATAGCTATAGGACCAAATATGCCTTGAAAAGCTTTTGCTGTTATCGAGCCATCAAACTCCATCAAGTAGAATAGTTATTTTGTTAATTTCTCTACTATGCTATCGCTCTGAAGCAGTCCTTACCATTTTACCCAACCTAACTCAATAAAACAGTACCTGCTATAGGTAAAATTAAGTATTCACTTCAAATTTTTAGCAGTGGAATTCAACAGATAAGGAAATTAGTTTTCGTCCTATATCCCTCCTACTCATCTAAAGAAAAACACAACTTTTCCTGATATCATGTAATTTCAAGTTCGACTATGTTTTTGTAGCTTCAGAACAGACAACTCTCGTCGGTATAATTTGCACGCATTTCATGACAGGATAACTCAATAAATCGATAACGTTTCCATCATTTCGAGGTGTTGAAATCATGATAGGTCAATCAACAACATGCTCGCAATTAACAAATACCAGCATGAATCTGTGACGTGTAAATACGACGAATTCACTCACATATTTTATATGCGCCATTATGACACAGGGAGCGAATTGATGAATGATTTAAAGTGAACACCGCTTAAAAATACGTTATTCGATTTGCTCTACTGTGATTAAATCCGGCGATTATAGTGATTATAATAAATTTTCCGTAGATAAATTATCCCTCTGCATTAACGAATTACTTTTCAGTGTTCGTAACTAACATAAATCATTGCACCATTATGGTTTAGACATCTGATTGATATCTTTTGTTTTGATTCGTCCTTTCGTGCGGAAAATTGAATTGTGTATAATTGGATTAATGATAACACACTGTACATGCAAAATTTCCTGTTAAGTATATGTATAACTGAGAACTCACTTCGATATGGGTTGCAATTTTTTTTATACAAACTATGTAGTAGTTTCCTTGAAACCACCTCAAGGTTTCGAAAACATGTAATTTTCCGAGGAAGCGCAGGATTTTTCGAGAAAAATCCGGAAATGAGTTTAACAGATAGAATTCCAAACGAATCTCGAAATCATTTTTTTTAATTCAAATAATTTTTTCAGGGGATGTATATTATGATGCGTAATTGGTTTTAATTTTTAAGCTTTTCGTATTCGAAGGTATTAATATAAATTTTAGGGAAAATAATCAACTTTTTTGAGCTTCACGGAATGGACTATACATTTCCATTGCCTATGATCATCTTTCCCTTACCACCACCTTGCCCTCAATGTCCATAAATAATGTTGGACGTGTTGACCATATACGCCATTTCATTGGTTCCCCTCTGGTCCGCCCAACACCCACGCATCATCGTCTTTATTCTTTTCTTACTGCGATGGTGGTCCACCATTATACAGGCCCTCTTTATGGTGAAGGTGTCCCATGCCAAGAATGAAGTCGAAAAAACTGAATATCTTCGAAACTGATGACATTTCTGGAAAACTGGCAACGGGATGTTCTTCGACGAATCAAAGGCTGAAAAACTGTATTGAAAAATATAGGGTGTCCCATTTAAAAAACACCGACTGTCCTCTGAATCTCTGAAATGGTCAATAATTTTTATCACCCGTTACGAGTATCATATGAAACATAAAAATTACTGAAAAAATTGTTTTGGAAGTTTTTGATTATCTCGAACATAAACCAAGATATAGCGAAAAATTTGAAACAGTCAATTTTCAGAAACACTCTGTAACTCGAGAACGAATAAAGATATCCTTAATCTGCTTTTTTATATCTAATTATTTCGAAAAAGAGATCGGGGATGTTTCTTTTTATAATCTAATTTCTCCTATCTACCTGAAAATTTTTTATCGAGACTTTTGTATTCATTTATGTTATAGCTATAATAGCTACGAAATTGTTTTTCAACTGTTTGCTCTCATTAAATTCGATTCAAAAATAATTGTTGTCCATTCTCAGGATTCTTATTGAAGATTTTCAATTTATTCACTGATGAAGAAGTTAGATTATTTTTATAATAATTTTCTTCAATATTTTTTGCTAAGCAATATTTTTGCTAGTGCAGTGTATATCGTACTTTCCACCATTTTGGGGTAGGTATTATGTCAAATTTAAATATTTCAAGGAAGAGAGTGAATGAATGCTACATAACAAATCTTATATTTGATCAGAGATGTCCTTTGAATAATATAAGTAAGTATGTAGATATACATATTTTTTTCTACCCTTCAATGATAGATTCAACAAAGTAACTAACGTATTTCATAATTTGAAGACGAAGAATGGTGAAAGAATATAGGAATTCCTATTCCACCTGGTTAAGATTTATCGCTAGTTCATTGAGACGCATCGTCGTTTGTGTGAAACTGAAATTTATCGTTAGAATCCCGATTAAAAAAATCTATAAGGCCCGAGCTGAGTATGATACATTACGGACATGGAGCCCTCTACTCCGACCGACGTCCAAGTTCTATATTTCATCGATAATTAGGGTATTTAGCTGGAAATACGTAGGTATGTGCGACCGTTATTAAAGTCCACGCTTTTAATTCATTGCACGGTGCGATTTCGGCCATTTTTCATTGTCATGTTAAATGATACACGCCACCTCGTCCTGAGCATCTACGAGCTTTTTTCTTCACGCTCTTTCGATGCCACGTTGCCGCTTTTCTCATTTTGTACTGGCAGATTCACAGAACGGTCAATAAGTGTTTAGAAATCTCAAATTTATTCTACAACTGAAGGTGTTCTCGATGATTATTATTATTTTTATCAGAATTATGCATGCATATGTTATCCACTTTCAACGGTTTTCTTCAATACAGATGTTTTTTCCCAGCAGGAATAAAAAAAGATGATATTATCAGATTTTGAACGTATTGGCTCCATTCTAAAATCAGTTGTTCTCGATCAATTCTAGTGATCAATAGTTTTTCTTTCGTTTGATTTTCTACACTCGATCGCTATGCAACGCGAAACACGCAATTTGGCCCAAGAGGAATGTGCCCAAGCGGTAATTTTGCGAGAAGAAGGGTGGACATACACAAGAATTGCAGAAAGGTTTGGAGTTTCCTATACAAGTGTGTCAAGAATGTTGCAGCGATTCAGGGAGACAGGTATGAATGTCCGAAGACCAGGACAGGGTAGACCACGGGTAACAACTGCCATTCAAGAACGTTACTTGAGAGTTTCTTCGTTGAGACAACGGTTTGCAACCGCTCGCCTCCTTCAAATTCAGCTTGAGCAAACTCATGAGGTGCAAATTAGCACTCAGACAATAAGAAATCGTCTCAGAGAATATGATTTAAGGCCTCATGTCGCGGCAAGAGGCCCAGCTCTTACCCCAGCCCATCGAAGGGCGCGTTTGGATTTTGCGAGAGAGCATATCCATTGGGAAGAGGCCGATTGGGAAAGAGTTCTCTTCACAGATGAGTCTAGATTCTGCCTCTACCATTGTGATCGACGTTCCCTTGTATACAGACGTCCACATGAAAGATATGCTCAGTGCAATTTCCTGAATACTGCTGGTTTCGGGGGAGAATCGATTATGGTTTGGGGTGGAATATCTTTGACTGTTCGCACAGACCTAGTGGTCGTTGATAATAGAGCTATAAATGCTGATAAGTATATAAGGAACATTCTTGAAGAGCATGTAGTGCCATTTGCCCCATACATTGGTGAAAATTTCATTTTTATGGACGATAATGCAAGACCCCATCGTGCGCGCATCGTTCAGGAGTACCTTGAAGAGGTTGAAGTCTCTCGAATGGAATGGCCAGCAAGAAGTCCAGATCTCAATATGATTGAGCAGGTTTGGGACAACCTCAATAGAAGGCTGAGAAGTTCAGAAAATCATCCAGCTACTCTTAATGACTTAGGAATCCAACTCGGAGAAATCTGGGAAGGAATAGATCAGAACATTTTAAGATCACTCATTTTGAGTATGAACCGTCGTTGCCGAGCTGTAATTAACGCAAGGGGTGGAAATACCAAGTATTAAATCACTCATCAGCATTTCAGTATTTTGAAAATTGTTCATTTCTCTTCTTTCACATAAGATTCGGTGAAATCCTGAATTTTTCTTCCATTTAATGTGTCTTATTTCGTTCAAAACCTTCCCGAGAGAACATAAAAAATAAGTTATAAAGTCAATGTAGAGTTAACTTTCATCAAAATTGAGATTTTCAGAATGTGCGTTAATTTTTTTGCGCAGTGTATATATATAGTTTTGACTACCGTTAATCATTTCATTGACCATTTCACAGAACTGGAGACGGAGATCGGGATCATCCTCATTCAATTCCTGAACCAGTCGTATCTTATAAGGATATGTTGTTTAAGAATTCCCATAATTGTTGTGCGTGAAACACCAGATACATCGGACAATTTCTTAGTACTTAAGGTCGGATCATTGCTACATGACCTAAGACAGCCACGTCCCTCGCTTCGTCTCTTTTGATGTGTCTGAGCTATTTTCATTTTAAAGCCGGAAAATCAAGGAACTCTAAAAGAAGTTCTTTTAGACTTCACTGTCGAATCCGAGACTTCCTTCCGGCAACAGCGCCTGTGTTGGTCCATAACGTCATACTCGAATATATATACGGACGGACCCGTATTCTATAAATCCCGATTATAGGGCCAGTATAATGATTACACGTTCTGATTTTTGTAATGCAACACTCAAGACATCGTAATCACTGCCCTCGGGATCGGGTGATATATGTGAGAGCATTGTGGTTTTCCTCCATCTCCGCTCGCATGCACGATTTACGATGATGCGCGAGATGCTGTGTATGGACCGCCGCTGCCGCCGCGTCTCCCTTTTTTCTCTTTTTTCTTAACGTAATAACAAGTTTTCGCCAGCGCTATCCGACGAATAAACATTGGAGATCGACTTACAGCTTTATTTATGAATATTTATTGGTTCGTATATATAGCTTCAACGTGCTCATTATACACAGGGATACGGGATTTTTCTCCATCTTTTTTTTCAGGAAAAATCGAGAAATTTTATGCCTATCCAAGTGCTCAGTTAATTGCCTATTAGTTTCAGGAGAACCCAAGTGACAAAATTATCTAGAGAAGGTATATACCTATATACGCCTTCTGTTGCCTCGATGTGAATTGAACTACTGAAACTTTCCTGGTGGTTTCGAAGAACGATCAGATATAGTCATGATTAAAAAGGAGAAAAGTGGTCCTTCGGACCTCAAGAATCTAGTGTTAAATTATTTGTACTAGTCTCACTTTGTAGGGGAGACTGGGGAGGGTTGATACGTTTTTTGGAATTTTTATTCTGGAAACTGAATTATATGAAGAAACAGGACTTTTCTTATATTATATAATTCTTCAATTAATCGTTCAACAAAATAAATATAGAAGTCGCAAAACATGAACATCTTATTCTGTACAGAACGTTGAACACAAAAACATGCAAACTGTCTCAAGCCTCCCCACATATGGGAGGATTGATACGATGTACTGGGAGAGTAATCGAGAGGATTATTCAGCGCAGTAGGTAGGTCAGCAATGATACTGGCTTGCTTTGGTCCTATAGGTGTAGAAAAATCAGGAAATTGTCAGTTAGTCACTTCCACACAAGAAAAGTCGGCCTCGTTAAATACATGGGGATTGTACGGTTTTTAAAAATCCCTTTGATATGTTGGATGGTGAAGACGCCTTCATGTAGGCCTATCCAACTAGCTACGGAATATTTTTTGAAGATTATACATGTATCAGGCCTCCCCACGACAAATGTCTCAAACCTCCCTGAAGGCAATTTTCAAAGTGATTTATGTTTTCATCTTATACCCATATATTTTGAAAAGCGAATAAAACTGTAAATTGAGTAGTTTTATGCATATTTCCCAGTGAAATGTTTGTTTATGCCGAAGAATTAATGCATGATCATAAAACCCTTAGGTAACTTGAGTAAAAACTTACAATTTCTCACCTCGAAACACTCTTCGTTGAATATTTCATAAACAAACTACTGTTAGCCTTACATATTAACGTCACGCAATGCCCCCTGCCAAAGAATAGTGTTCACTAGTATAATACTTTTGAAAACGGCTACAGATCGCGGATATAAGCCTGTATCAAGCCTCCCCATGTATCAATGCTCCCTAGTCTCCCCTACTCATTACTATTCATCTCAGAATCCGGTTATACGAACATCACTGAATTTGGCACACAGGAGTTTCATGATATGCTACCTATTTTGGCGTTGAAACTCCTTAAGACATCTTTTAATGGGCAACAATGTCTTTGGAATCACTGAACATCAACCTCGTGTTTGAATTCCTCGAAAATTGTTAAAATCCGGACAATGGTTGATAATAATATTTAGCAAGAATGGATTTTCTAACTCAAAATTTGATATTTTAAGCTATTTCAATCAGACAGATGAAAAAATACATGTTTGTTTTTGTTATTTGGCCAATACCTTCTATGAGCTTTATCGAAATGAGTCACTTATTCAAATTTTTGATCTAAATGAAGGCCGATTGTCAATTTTCATGTTGCTATGGCGAAGATTATGATAATTATAGGAATTTTTCAATTTTTGTGAACAAACTCTCACAAACCGTATCTCCTGAGCTAACAACATTTATATGGGACAATTTTAGCTCAACATTCTTATAAGTAGTTTCTGGATTTCCAATCACCTTAGTTGGTGAGAGTCTGATGCATAAGGATTCTGTTATATTGATTCAAATTTTGATTTATTGTAGTGGTTTCAGTAGTTAACTTTTTGCTCATCAGCATCCAGATATTGTTAATGATAATGTGCGTAAAAAAATTGTCATCAGGTTTAGCTTTTCGTGGTTAGGTTGAGCCCATCAATGAATTTCCAGCAAAGAACCTTGTAAAGGTACTTCGAATACTTTAGGAACATTGAATCTTTGATCAATTTTTTGTCGTACAAAAAAGTCAAACTAGAATAAGTAAGATGGGTAATATCGTCCTGATTATTTATTAGTTGGTCGTTTTTTCAAACGTTTGTTGGAAAATTACAATGAAACCTATAAGATTGAAAGTTCAATGATGATTGGCTATGAATGAATAAGAATTTGATATTTGGAACTCATATCTCATATGTGTAACTTGATAGATCTTTTTAGAATGATAATTAGAATCATTATCGATGATGCCAAATCTCAAGTTACGGACAGGATGTATATAACATTCTTTACATCAATAAGGCAGGAATTTTTCGTAGCACATTCACGGTAAAAAACAGTCCCTGATTAACTGAATTTACCCAAGTTAAAGAATCATGAGTTATGAATATGGAACTGTAACTGATATAACTTTTAATAAAAAAATGAGGTAGATATGCCCATATTGAATAACAGTTAGCTAACTACGAAATTTATAAGAAGTATAAATTCCTCTAATCCATCGTGATCGAAAAGTACATTGTTAGTGAAAGTTGTCGACCAAATACCCACCAGTTATAATGGACGTGGAATTCGGTGGGACCACCCGATCGCCTCCTCCTAGACACGTCCCTGATAATTTTCCAATTACCCAGTCTTTACTAGAAAATCAATCCGGATAGAGAAGTACCACCGATAATTTGGCCGTGGAATAATAACGACTATTACCGGCTAAATCGTCGGAAATTGAAGTTGTTTAAATTTAAAAGTCGAATTACTGTCGAACCATGGAGATGTTTACCATTCGGTTATTTATGGTTTATGGAATTCCTTAACGACATATTAATTATGAGCGGGTTTTCTTATCCGATAGGTCGTTAGCTTGATAGCCGGACATTAGGGCCATTAACTGGAGTATTACTCTTTTCAACTCGACACTTTCTGATTGGTTGATTAGTTTGATCTATATTGGTTCAAACGATGGGGAAGTTTTTAGCTAGTAAGGGCGGGTTTGAGCGCAGAAACTCGTGGGGGGTACCCCATGAGATCATTCGAGGACCCATTTATTTGTCGCGTCTTTGGTGACATCAACTCGATGTTTGTTTTGATTCCAGTAAAGTTAGCATTTGCTACATTAGCTTTCATGGTTGATCTGCAGATCTTTAGATGAAATAATACCTACAGGGTCTTGAAATCAAAGACCTAGATAGTTTTTTATCAAGTAGGCCTACGTCAAATGATAGTATTCACCCTATCACTGTATTTTCAAACAGTATATCTCGTGAAATAGTAAGATTGGCTCAATCGTCATATACCTGTACCATAATATCTCGTTTTGAATTACCCTGTATCCTGTATTCGCACCTGACATTGATGGCACTGACGAATCTAGTCACCATAGCGTATAAGTGTTTAGTGAACTGCTTTTTTCATAGTTTTTATTACATTATTTACCTATACTCCATTCACTTTCATTTTAGAACTCGGTTGGCCATAGAAATTTGACACATTTCACTCTGTATAGAACGAAAATGTGAGGTTATGACGCTTGTCAAAACATTTTTGGGTTTTAAATCAACGCTATGTTGCCCGTTCTACGTAAGAGTTTCTGTTATTACGTATTTTATCACAATGTCGAATCATTTTGGAAAATATGTGACGAACAAAATTGAAGTTTATACAAACTAATTGAAGGCATACCAAATCAAGTTATTTGCATGGAAAATGCAAGAGATCAGTATAATATCATAATATGCACTAGATTGAGGAGAGTTAATGTTCGTTATTTTCTTTGGCTAAAGTTTGAATACGTTACATCAGTTGTAGATTTCAATAATATTAACCCGAAGATTAAATGCATATGATGCAGTGGTTGGGAATGGGTATCTTCCGAAGGAATTAACAGATAATTACAAGAATGTTTAATTCTTCAACAAAAATCATCTTACATCAATATAAGTAAAAGGAATTAAAGGAAGTTTCAAGCCAAGATGAACTTCACCTTTGAACAAAAATTTCACATGAATAAACAATTAACAGGATAAATGGCGCGTATTTGTGGCTGTTTATTTTTAATACTTTGATATAATAAAAATAATTAGGTTTTTATTGGTAGGTACCTTAAGACATTTACAATGTATAAGACAAGTCGTATGAAAAATAGAGAAATCAATTTTGGGGAACTTATTCTACGATGACATTCATCGAAAATCCTGTAGTAAACTTTTCGCATTAATTCATACATCAAATTCTCAAATGCCACCACTTTTTTGGGTCTCCCAATATAAGGAAATTCTTTGTCATCCTCTTCATTCACAATCTTTTTGATTGTGGAAATATTCAGCTGAAATACAAGTCGTTTAGATTCAGAGGAAACATTATTATAAATTCTCTTACATTGAATATGTCCGCTACCGTCTGACGTATTGTGGATTTTAGAATATCAGGGTATTACTATTTGAATGAGCTGACCTGAATTTTAAATAACACTTCCTGTAACCTGTTTCCTCTTTTTTTCAATCACTTTCGGCATTTTCTTAATAAAAATTGATATTCTTAGTTGTGGCAACGGCGTTATGACATAAACGACATTTCATGAGTGCCAACCTGACTCCGTTCTAGTTACAAAAACTTGAGAAAACTAATTCATGGCCAACCGACTGCTAAAATAAAAGTGAATGGAGTATACTCATTAGACATCGAATAATTCTTCTTAAAGAAGCGATTATTCCCCATCAAGAAGCGTCGTTTTCCCCAACCTCTAACCGAAAAAAATCGGCAACTTTCCCTTCAGTCCCGAACAGGCGATAATGACAGACGTCAAGGTATCAATTTAATCAACGTGGGCATTACACACAAATTATTCGAATCGTTTACTTCACTTCTAATAGGATAATGATATAAACAAAAAAGTCAACGACTGCTTGATTGACATGCCTAATTTCGAGCAACTCGCCTAAATGGTCAGTTATTATTTGGTGCATACTGATAGCGGTTAATTACTGTAATCTCGCGGTAATTTCGAACAATTATCCAGATTTTGCGTGGGAGTTCGAAGGTGTAGAGCGCTGTATTTGCCGAATGCAGGCAACTGTATTGCGGGAGAGCGGGAGGCGTCCAGTTCTTTGGGTGTCGGATAGGTGGAGCCAGTTGCTTGATCGTGTACAATCCGGTATGTATATTCATTTTATTCAGTTTTGGATGTACATACGACATAGGCATAGACTTATAAATAACATGGACTCCGCATGTGAGAGAGAAGTCGGTTGGTTGAATAAGATGGAGAGTTTGTGGGCAAGCTGTCAAAAGGTTATAGAACACAAGTTTATGCGAAAATTTTCTTCAATAAATTTTAAACAAGCTTCCGAGAAGACACACAGAAATTCCATAGCATTCCTTCGAAATCAATTATGTCAAAAAATATGTGAGTTTTAGTCAAAAATAGATGTAATGAGAATAATAATCAACGTATCAACACCTTGTGGGCAAAGTCTGCGAAAATTGTAAAAATTTTCCATAATAAATGTTCAACAAGCTTCCGAGAAGGCAAACAGGAATTCCTTAACATTCCTTCGGAATGGAAAATTTAAATTATGTGAGTTTCATTCAAGAATAAATATAATGTGAATAATACTCAACGTATGAACACCTTGTGGGCAACGTCTGCGTTAATATCCATCATATGATTTTGACATTGCCCACACGGAATCAGTTCATCTCTTTCTTGTTCGATCAAAACGCATAAGCCCTTCTCTCTCTAATGCATACAACCCCTCGATCTACTGAAAAGTCACGTGACAGTGAGTCCATGTATTATAAGTCTATGGACATAGGTATCGTTTCTATATAATTCAGTTTCGTTTTCAATGACCCACTCTACAAATATTGTATTATATTTTAGCTTAATTAACTTCTGTTATTGGCATAGTAGGCATCTTATCGATGTAAGTTTATTTTCGTTGGTGTTTTCCATTATTTACGACCATGCATTCTCTATTTTCATTCTCGAGGAAATGTCCTCTCTATAACAATAATAACCTGGTCTGCAATAAAAATCCAAGACAACGGATGAAATACACGATCCAAACAACAAAGACAGGAGTGGAATACGATTGATGTTCAGATAAAGGTGTCCCACAAGTCACTAGACTTCCGTCGACTTGAAACAGGGAGCGGTTTCCTCCCAGGGGCATTCCTTAGTTAGATAACAGTTCAGAAAGGAGTTGTAACCTGTTAGAATTGGAAGATCTCACCAGAAGCTCTAAATTTTGGAGTTGATACTCATATAAAAACTCTTCTCCGGATTGTATAGTCATCAGGTCAGGTGAGGTTCGAGTATCTCTATCGCCACTGAAAAAAATTCCTCTCTCTGCGAGTTGGAGCTGAAAAAAACTGTAGGTAGCCGAGGCGAATGGTCCATGGGAAAAAACGGCCACTACGCGAACATTTTATGTTTGACGCGACCAAGAGGCGCTAGAAAGGACGTTGCCTGGACTCTTTTAACATTCCTTTGTTTATGATCTTGATGCGTCATTCGCGGTAACGATGGATCTAGTGAGCCGAAGATATAATAGCAGAGAAATGTAGGAATCAGAAGTCGTAGGTAATGAAGGGTATGGGAAATCTTGAATAAGAGCAGATAAGACATCGAGGGATTGCCTGAAAATCAGGATGTTCTATTATACAGTCTTAGGATATAGAGTGCACAGAATTTGTTTTAAAGATTCTAGAAAACCAAACAGTTGATGATTCAATAGAGAATTGCACTCCTGAGAGCTCTTCGAAGTCAACTCGAAAATGAAAAGTGGAAAAACAAAAAAAATTTTTTTCTCCCATACAGGGCCAGATATTGAAAGGTATAGTATGAAAATATAGGTTTTCAAACACGCTGAATCTATTGAAAGCAATTTTGAAAGCCTATCTCCGTTCGTTTGAATTTTCATCTTGGAAATGGCATTTTTTAAAAATTGCAATTTTCAATCTGCGATATCTCCTGTTATATTCGTTTGATCCAATTGAGATTTCCGGTTATATAATCAGCGTTGCCTAGGCTTCCACCCTTGCATGAAAACTCGATTTCGAAAATATGGATTTTTTGGGTCAAAAATGAGCAAGGGGTTAGACCCCCCTAAAATGACCTATTTGCAACTCTGTCTAAAAATCAGGATGTTCTATGACTGTCCTAGGATATGAATTGCCAAGAATTTGTTTTAAAGATTCTAGAAAACCAAACAGTTGATGATTCAATAGAGAATTGCACTCTAGAGAGCCCTTCGAAGTCAACTCGAAAATGAAAAGTGGAAAAACAATAAAAATTATTTTCTCCTAAACAGAGCCAGATATTTGAAATTGTGGTATGAAAATATAGGTTTTCGAACACGCTGAATCTATTGCGAGCAATTTCGAAAGCCTGTCTCTGTTCAATTAGATTTTCATCTTGGAAATGGTATTTTTCAAAAATTGCAATTTTCAATCTGCGATATCTCCTATTATATTCGTCCGATCCAATTGGGATTTCCGGTTATATAATCAGCGTTGCCTAGGCTTCCAACCTTGCACGAAAACTCGATTTCGAAAATATCGATTTTTTGGGTCAAAAATGAGCAAGGGGTTAGACCCCCCTAAAATGACCTATTTGCAACTCTGTCTAAAAATCAGAATGTTCTATCACTGCCCTAGGATATGGAGTGCATAGAATTTGTTTTGAAGATTCTTAAAAACCAAACAGTTGATGATTCAATAGAGAATTGCACTCCAGAGAGCTCTTCGAAGTCAACTCGAAAATGAAAAGTGGAAAAACAATAAAAATTATTTTCTCCTAAACAGAGCCAGATATTGGAAAGTTTGGTATGAAAATAAAGGTTTTTGAACTCGCTGAATCTATTGCGAGCAATTTCGGGAGCCTATCCCTCTTATTTTAGATTTTCATCTTGGAAATGACATTTTTCAAAAAGTGCAAATTTCACTTGAGAATTCGTCAAGACCGAACGGTTGTGCCGATATGGATGAAATTCTCAGATTTATAACTACAAGAGTTGCTTTTTAAGAATATGCATCACATTCGGATCTACGGTAATTTTCTTGGAAGATAAACGACTCCAAAGGGGACCTTAAAAAAATTGCCAAAAATATGGGGTCAGTTGAAGCTTCCTCGAGACCCAACGATTGTGCCCAGATGGATGAAATTCTCAGATTCATTACTAGAAGAGTTGCTTTTTCAGAATAATAGTATAGGAAAAAACTTCCTTTCGAACACAAGAATCTATTGTTGAAATATTTGTACGAGTCAAAGACTCACCCTGAAAATTGGTAAGTACGTTCAAACAGAGTGTTTCACCCTACTTAAAAAGACGAATTTTGCTGAACAAGGTACTCGAATTGCCCTTCACGATAGACTCAGACCCTCGAAACAATTACATAACAATTACCCCGCAATTTTTGCCGAACTTTTTGTGCGTGTCCATCTCGCAGCAGAAGGCAACATTCGAATCCTCCTTCGGTTTTCATTCCTCATTAAACGTGAATTCCTCCTTTCCGAATCTTCCCTCTGTGGAGTGAGAGAGCATCGAGCGAGTTTCCGCTCGTTGAAACAATCGACGACGACGTCGACGACGGTGCATCGATGCGTAGATGATTGCGCTGCCTGCCTGCCGAGCCCCTTGCGCGCAACGATAGAACCCCGATTTAGCTGGAGACAATGCACCGGAGTCAGGAAGTTACCGACACAATGTGTTACGTAATGCGTTTCACGTCACTACTTTGTCATTCCGTATCGGTCGTTGGACGTTTCCACAGTTTTTCATGTGTGAAATGAAAAAAGACTCTTCATTTATGTCAAAATTTATACCGTGTTCTGCCAATTCCCAAGAAATGATGTGTTTAGACCTTTATATGTAGCAGCCAGAAAAAGGGAATTACACACATGCTGATTTTTTTGATGATAGATTGATCCTTTGCGAATAGAAAATTCCAATTTTCCTTCATCTACCGCTAACAGTTTCGATTTTATGATTTTTCCGCGAAGGTCCAAAATTTCCAATTTTTCATCGACCATAACTTGAAAGATAATTTTTATTTTAAATATCTGTTTGCATATTCGTCATCTACGCCCTCGAATTAGTGAACAGTATGAATTTGGTTCCGATCGGAGACCAAAAATATTTTTCGAAAAAATCGCAATTTTTCCATGCATATGTATGGAAAATTTGAAAAAATTTCGATCTCTCCGATTTCTACCAAAACTGGAGTATTCACTAAATCGAGTGCGTAGATGACGAATATGCAAACAGAATTTTGCTGAAAGGGTTAGTTTTCAAGTTATAGTCGATGGAAAACCGGAAATTTTGGACCTTCGTGGAAAAAATCATAAAATCTAAACTGTTCGCGGTAGATTAATGAAAGTTGGATTTTTCTATTCGCAATGTATCAATCTATCACGAAAAAATCTCTTTTCTGGCTGCTCCAGCTCCTCAAAGTTGACCAATTTTTTCGAAATTTCTCACTAAAAGTGATTTATTGCATCTACGATATTCGCAATCTACGACCTCGAGTCAGTCGAAAAAATGACCCTAGGAACGGCTCTGTGTGTGCACCCCACAGGGTGTGGGTGCGTGTGTACGCGGGTGTGCGTGGGTGTGGGTGTGTGCGTGGGTGTGGGTGTGTGTGTGTGTTTGTGCGTGTGCGTGGGTGTGCGTGGGTGTGGGTACGTGCGTGCGTGTGTGTGTGTGCGCGCGCGAGTTACATATCCCACACATTCCAGCACGTGGCAAGGGTGCTGACCAAGCACCTACGGAGTATCCGTCCATGGAATCTTTCCGTTATCGAATTATTATTCATTGTCATTATAAATAAGATTCAGGGCCACTAATTGAGCAGTCTTGACTTAGTCTTCGCGAATTATTGTACGAATCATTCGTCACAATTATCATACATTGTAATATTTGAAATAAAATAATTTTTTCTAATTACAGTCTCTCCCACAAAACTTAACTGGCGCAGTCGACGGAGTTTTTGTGACGTTCTATCCAGAAACCTGCAAAAATCCGAACCTATCATCCATTGGGTCCATCCAGGAAACCGCATGGAATTAGCATTGTTTACTAAGTGGTGAGTTATACTGATATATTGATTCTTTTGCATTTTATGTCAGACTCCTCTAAAACACGGTCCGATTCAATCATTGAAGACGATTCTGATTTAGAGCAAGATTTATTAAACTCTTTCAAAAATCTTAGTATAAAACCAATTTCTATTAATTTAAATACAAATAAGATGGCTACTGTTCCGAATTTTGATTCGAAAGATTTGAGCATTATTCCTGATTTCGATGGAAATCCTAACAAACTTCATAGATTTATTGCGGCCTCGGAAGCCTTATTAGGTCATTATTTTGATGTAAATAACACCAATAACTTTCAGAATTTGCTTTTATTGAATGGAATTCTTAATAAATTGCATGGTCGAGCTGAAGAAATAGTAGTTATTTATGGGGCTACAAACAACTGGATTGAAATTAAAAACGCTCTTATTCAAAATTTTAGTGATCAAAGAGATGAAAATAGCTTGAACCAAGATTTAGTTAATTCTCGGCAAAATTTCAATGAATCCCCTCAAGAATTTTATGAAAGAATTTTACATTTATTGAACACTATTTGCAATTATATTGACCTTCGGTGCAGAGCCGAAGATCAAGAAAGTAAAAGAGAATTTTTCAAAAATCAAGCTTTAAAAACCTTTCTGGCAGGATTAAGAGATCCTTTAGGCCCTATTATAAGAGCTATGCGGCCAGATTCATTAGCACAGGCACTTCAATTCATCCTTGAGGAGGACAATATCAAACACCTTCAAAAATGTAATAATTTTACTATTCCTAAACGCCCAACCCAAAATAGAGCTAACTTTAAAACATCTTTCAACATGAATTCACGATTTCCATCTCCCCATTTTTCGTCACCTCATTTTCCAAGACCTAATCAATTTTCCAGTACACAAAATGCACAAAGATTTCCAAGTAGACCAATAAATTTACAACGAAACCCAAATTATACTCCTTCCAGATTTCCAACCCATTCTCAAGTTTTCAAAAGACCGGCCCAAACCTTTCCGACTCCAATGAGTATTTCTACGAATAATACTGCTTCCAAATTCCGTCAAAATTACTCTACTTCACGCGATTTTCCAAACAGATCCCGTAATCCAGATTTTATCAGCGAGGAATTATTCAACACCGAAAATTTGAATTACGAAAGTATCGAATCGGAACATACTACTGAAGAAAATTTTCGGACTTTACCAACAAAAAACCCATCGAGTTGATAGAATATCATGTTTCCAATAAACGAGAACTGCCTTTCATATCTATTCAAAATCCTCCTTTGAAACTACTTATAGATACAGGTTCCACTAAATCTTTTATTAATCCTAATCTCGCAAAGCAGTTTTATTCCCACTTCATTTTCCGGAAACCATTCATTGTATCCACTGTCCATCAAACTTCACACCATGAATTTTGTGCTAATATACCGATTTTTCCTGAATTTAACCGACGTGGCGATTTCGAATTTTACTTATTCAAATTTCACACCTTTTATGATGGCCTTATAGGTTTAGATAACATAAAACTTTTAAATGCAACTCTGGATTTTCAAAATTCTAAGTTAATTACACCATCTTCTCTTGTAGCGATTCATTATCATGAAACCGCTGCGAAACTTCCTTTCAAAATTAAAGTTGATTCCAATTCAACAATTATCACTAAAATCCCTGTGAAACCATTATCAGGTGAAACCATGGTTCCCAACCAAATTATACAAAATTGTGAAATACCTGAAATTTTAACTTTTTCATGCAATGGATTGGCTAACGTAGAAATTTCGAATAAAACTGATGAAGATATAATATTAATTTTGAATAATCCAATAGACTCTTTTCCTTTTATTGCTGATGATTTCGAAATATATCAAATAGATACCAACATTTGCTCAGATAATAGTGACATAGAAAAACTTATTAGAACTGAACATATGAACGAGGAAGAAAAATTTCATATTCTTAAATTATGCAAGAAATATTCCGATATTTTCCACAGAGAAAATCAAACACTTTCATTTTCGAATAAAATTAAACATTGCATTAAAACCAAAGATGACATCCCCGCTTATACGAAATCTTACAGATACCCGTACGTTCATAAAGAAGAAGTAAAAAACCAGATAAATTTGATGTTGAAACAAGGAATCATTAGGCCTAGTCAGTCTCCGTGTGTTTGGGAATCTAAATTTCCTAGTTCATAAAACTATCAATAAAATTTTGTTATTTGTTTTTATGGGCCAAATTAAATTAAGAAGTATTTGTTTTCCGTCAATAATTTTCGAATTTCGCGGTGATTGCAAGTTACACCACGAAAACATCCGCAACTGCTGTTTTTTCGGACATATGTGGAATCAGTATTGTTCTTACGGCCGAACTAGAGAGTACTCTCGCTCGATAAATTATTATTAATATTTACTACGACAATCAGAAAATACGATCCATTGCTGTGATCCATAGCTACACGACTCCGAACATCCAGGAATCAAGAAAATAACGAGGTAAGCAGTTGCCCTATTTTTTTTCTCTTCGAGGTGTACTTGCTCGTATATTGTTTCATAATTATTCTCTTTCTTTTTTTTTTAACCAGCATTCATTCCTACGTTGACACTGGTCCTTCGTTGCCGGGTTGTTTCCTTCAGAAAAATTCATTCATAATTTAATTTGGCCAAAATTTACCTTTTTTCATTTATTTTTTGCGACATACGTCTCTTGTGAAAATCATTTCATTTCACGGGCAGACCGGTTCAAGGTCAGGGTCACAGCGCGCATGGTGCATTTTCATCTTTGTTTACAACGGGAATTATAAAACGAATGTTTTCAATTTGTCTTCATCTTTTATAATATCTCTTCATTCAAACAGTGGATGCTATTTTGATGACAAATTCAATATTTTCAATTATTCAGTTCAACATTTTGTTGCGGTCGCTGTATTTTGCCTTCGGGAGCTGTTTGAAGTGTATTATTTACATACTTTTCAACTTATCTTTACTTCCTTTCGAATATTATTACTTGCTTTGATATCAATCGTAATTACTGGGTAACAATTTTCGAATATCATTCATTATTGACCCATATTTACTGCAATTCATCACGTACTTACACCAGATTTCATTTACTATTGTACATTTTGAAAATTTGTAGATCATATTGTATTATTCAACTGTCGACCATAGTTTTCCTTTTCCACACATTTATTAATACACGTTTCATAAATCTAGCAATCGATTTACATTGTTCAGTTTTTTATTACCTCGGATATTTATTATATCAGATTATTATATTATATTGATTCATAATGTCCAGCAAATTAACTAGAGCTAATTTACTGCGCCAAACAGCCTATTCGCGTTTAAAGGAAGCTCAAGAAATAGGCATTCAGGCATCAACAAATGAATCTTATAAATCGCAGTTTTTAGCCAGAGCTGATGAAATAGAAGGCGCTTATGAGGATTTTCGATCATCACACAATACAATCATTGGTTTAATTTCAGATGAAGAATTTTCAGAGTACGATAAACTCAGAATCGCGGCTGATCAGGCATATTACTACGTGAAATCAATTAAACATGATTTGTTATTGAAAAATTCTGCGGGAACCTCTTCAAACACTTCATCAAAAACTAGTTTACAACCTTGCAAGCCTTCAGCCAGAATTCCCAAGCTTTCTATTCCAACATTTTCAGGCAATTTTCGAGATTGGCCTAGCTTTTTCGACTTATTCAAGAGCATCATTCATGAAAATACTGATTTGTCTGATGTTGAAAAGTTTCGTTATCTTTTAACATCCCTTAGTCACGAACCTTTAGCACTTATTAAAGGCATTCCTCTCATTGATGCAAATTATAAAATTGCATACGAAATTTTAGAGAAAAGATACCAAAATAAAAGAATACTTGCCAGTCAGTATTATAATGATATTTTCAATGCCCAACCAGTACAGAAACCGACATCTGTGAAATTAAGACATCTTTTAAATATATTTACGGAAAATGTTGCCGCTTTACGTGTTCTCGATTTCCCTGTCGATCATTGGGATTTCTTATTATTTAATATGCTTATGAACAAATTAGATGTTAAAACACGTACTGACTTCGAGTTAGAAAATAGTGTAAATCATGAGATTCCTACTTATCGACAGTTGGTTACCTTTTTAGAGAGACAATGTACAGCTTTGGAATCTGTACAATTCACTACTTCCAATTTGCAATATGCAAACAGTGGGATCCCTCAGCGGGTTTCCCGAGCCCCTAGTAGAGGGCCTGTGGCTAGCTTCGTTGCTTCCGAGTCCCAGCCTGGTCCATCTGGCCAAAGCACTAAGTGTTTTTTATGTTCGTCTTCTCATCCCTTATACAAATGTCAATCATTTCTAGCCAAAACTCCCCAAGAACGTTTTTCTTTGGTCAAACAACATAATCTATGCGTTAATTGTTTGATTTCTCCTCATTCTGTCAGAAATTGTAGTTCTAGTCATAAATGTAGAATTTGCAAATTACCACATCATACTACTCTGCATTTCGATAAATCATCAAAAGGTTCAAGTCCTTCACTTCAGCCATCCAATCAGAGTGAACCCGTCAACTCGGTGGGGGAAACTCAATCTATTGTTCCAACATCTCTCGTCAGTACAAACTCTTCTACGGCTTCAACATTAACAACGATTTTATTATCTACTTGTGTGATACATGTTAAGGATTTCAACGGAAATTTCCAGAAAATTCGCATACTTTTGGATACAGGGTCTATGGCAAACTTTATTTCCGACACTTGTGTTAGACGTTTGGGACTTCCTCGAAGAAGGATATCAATACCTGTGGAAGGGCTAAATGGGATGACATCATCCACCACTCAGGGTACAACTTCTTGCCTTATCAAGCCCTGTGATCAGTCTGGTCCAACTTTCTCTCTTGAAGCCATTATCATACCCAAGGTTTGTTCGAACCAACCCAAATTTCATATTAATCCTCGAGATTTGACTCATATTCATGGGCTCAAATTAGCGGACCCTAAATTTTATCAACCAGGTCCTATAGATATGCTTATAGGAGCTGAGTTAGTTCCTTTCCTTTTGAGGTCCAAACGAATTTTTGGTGGACCCAATCAACCGGTAGCCTTGGAGACCATCTATGGATACGTTCTTCAAGGACGAACCTCTACATCTCCTCAAAAATGCCATTTGACATCTCTTCATTCGTCTGTGGATTTAAATGTGGATCATATTTTGCGAAGGTTTTGGGAGGTCGAAAATGTCCCTCAACCTCCTTGTGTATCACCTGAGGATGAAATTTGCGAGAAAATTTATTCTTCCTTGACTTTTCGGGAGCCTACAGGCAGATTCTCAGTTCCTCTTCCTTTCCGAATACAGAATCCGTCTTTCTGTGATACCTACACTCAGGCCTATAGAAGATTTTGTATGCTTGAAAATCGATTCCTGAAAAATCCAAACCTCAAAGGAAAATACGTGGAATTCATGACAGATTATATCAACAGAGAGCATATGAGTCCAGTCCCAACATCAGAATTTAAATCCCCTACTTCATACTATATTTCACATCATGCAATTTTCAAAGAACAAATTGAAAATTCTTCCGTTATTTACAAAATTCGAGTAGTATTCGACGCCAGTTTACGTGACGTTCAAGGTGTTTCTCTGAATGATACTCTGTATACTGGACCCAAGCTTCAAAAAGATATATCTTGTCTCCTACTTAATTTTCGCTACTTTCGTTACTGCTTTACTTGCGATATCAAACAAATGTACCGCCAAATCAATGTAAATAAAGAGTTTTGGCAATTTCAGAAAATAATTTGGCGATCTGATCCTTCTGAGCCTTTAAGGGAATATTATTTACGAACAGTCACTTACGGTGTTTCGTGTTCACCGTATCTTGCTTTGAAAACGTTACAGGAGTTAGCCAAGTCCGAAAAGGCACGCTTTCCCAAAGCAGCCAAAGCCTTAGAAGAGAATTTTTATATTGATGACGGGCTCCTCGGTAGCGATTCCGTCGAAGATACTCGCGCTCTTCAATTGGAGCTCATTAATCTTTTAAGAGAAGGTGGTTTCGAACTGGGCAAATGGGCCGGTAATCATCCCAGTCTTATTCAAGATTTTGGGTCCGATGTGTTGACCGACTGTACATTCGATAAAGATGAACCTTCTTTCATCAAAGTCCTAGGTCTTAAATGGAATCCCAAGGCGGATGTATTTTCATATTCATACTATCCTCTCAACAAAACCTGTAGCAAACGGTCGATTCTTTCCGAGGTTAGTAGAATATTTGACCCTTTGAGTTTCGTTTCTCCATGCTTGCTGCTTGCAAAGCAGCTTCTCCAAAAGTTGTGGCAATCCCACGTATCTTGGGACGAAGAGCTTCCTGAACACATACAGCGAGTGTGGCAACAATTCAAGGTAGAACTACCCGGTCTCGGTAATATAAAGATACCACGATACTTTGGCTTCGATAGGACTTCTGAAGTACAAATTCACGGTTTTTGTGATGCGTCCGAAATTGGCTATGCCAGTGTGGTATATCTCAGGTTCTGGAATTCCAATAGTTTTAAAACCACCCTTGTTTGCGCCAAATGTAGAGTATCTCCTCTGAAAACTCAATCAATCGCAAGATTGGAACTCCTAGCAGCTCTTTTACTTGCTAATCTCATAGCATTCGTGATAGAAAGTTTCAAAGGCATATTCACTTTCAATGACATATATGTCTGGTCAGATTCCATGATTGTTCTCACTTGGGTTACTTCGTCTCCGCATAGATGGAAAACATTTATTGCCAATCGCGTGAGACATATCCAAGAAATAATCTCCATTTCATCTTGGCATCATGTGCCTTCCCATCTGAACCCGGCAGATTGTGCAAGTCGTGGTTTATCACCGGCGCAACTTTCGCAGTTTTCCCTGTGGTGGGATGGTCCAGAATTTTTGTTGAAATCTGAAGAGCATTGGCCTACTCAGAATAACTTTCATTCTTCAAATGGTGTTGAAATTCCGGAAGAAAGAGCGCCCACTGTTTTGTTGTCAAAACTCATTACCACGGAAAATGTTATTCTCTGTTTGCTTTCAAGATTCTCATCTCTTCCAAAAATACAGAGAATAACAGCATATATTTTGCGCTTTGTATCAAACGGATTGAAAAGGAATGATATCTCAATGTTTAACCTTTCTATTAGTCCTCAAGAAAGTGATAATGCGCTAAAGTATCTCATTAGGGTGGTTCAGAATGATGTTTTCGCCGAAATTAGGCTGAAGATTAAACAAAACGAGGTTTTACCAAAACCAATACGCAAGCTTGCTCCATTCATTGATCAATATGGTCTTTTAAGAGTTGGGGGACGATTGCAAAAATCACCATTTTCGTTCGACGTTAAGCATCCTTTACTTTTACCTAAAGTCCATAGACTCACGGATCTAATTATTGAATGGACTCATCAAACTTCTTTACACCCGGGCTTAAAGACAATGCAGTATTTATTACTTCAACGCTTCTGGATTCTTTCCCCTAGAAGTGCGATTTACAGATGTTTGTCAAAATGCATTCGTTGTTTTCGATGCAAACCCAAATCCTATAATCCATTCATGGGAAATTTACCGAGTGTAAGAGTAACTCCCTTACGCGCTTTCACCTCAGTTTGTCTCGACTTTGCCGGACCTTTTCCCTTACTGATGAGTAAGACTAGAGGTGCAAAAACGTACAAGGGCTACGTTTGTGTTTTCGTGTGTTGTAGCACAAGAGCCATTCATTTCGAGGTAACTTCCGACCTCAGTTCCGATACATTTTTGGCGGCATTTAGGAGATTCATATCTCGACGCGGACAATGTTTGTCAATTAGAAGTGATCAAGGCACCAATTTTAAAGGAGCTTATAATGAAATGATCAACCTAGCTCAAGTCACTGCTGAAACCCTCTCAATTACTTGGGATTTCAACCCACCAAGCGCACCACACTTTAACGGCTTAGCTGAAGCTGCGGTAAAATCTTTCAAAACCCACTTTTATAAGGTCATCGGTACCCAAGTTTTGAGTTATGAAGAATTTTACACCCTTATGACTCAGATAGAGGCTGTGTTGAATTCTCGCCCTCTTTGTGCGGTTAGCACAGACCCAAATGACCTCCAAGCTCTAACCCCAGGTCATTTTTTGGTTTTTGAGCCACTGGTCAGCTCCATTCCAAATCCTGACCTGAGCTCTTTAAATATAAATCGACTAAATCGTTGGCAGTTAATCCAACGCATTCAAGGCGATTTTTGGAAAAGGTGGTCCAGAGAATATATTCATTCGCTCCAAGAAAGATCAAAATGGTCTACATCCAACCCCTCACTTAATGAAAATTCGTTGGTTCTGATAAAAGACGACCAACAACCTCCTCTTCGTTGGCCTTTGGCCCGAATCATGAAATTACATCATGGTGATGATGGTGTTGCACGGGTTGTTACACTGAAAACAGCGTCCGGCGGCACTATGCAGCGTCCAGTGGTCAAAGTATGTCCACTGCCTGTTCATTAATCTGGACATTCCTTTATTTCTGAAAAATTAGTTATTTTTCATTATTTATTTCGTGATTGTATTCATTTTTCGTTGAATTTGGGATAAAAACATTCGTTTTTGGTGGGGGAGAATGTTTGGGAATCTAAATTTCCTAATTCATAAAACTATCAATAAAATTTTGTTATTTGTTTTTATGGGCCAAATTAAATTAAGAAGTATTTGTTTTCCGTCAATAATTTTCGAATTTCGCGGTGATTGCAAGTTACACCACGAAAACATCCGCAACTGCTGTTTTTTCGGACATATGTGGAATCAGTATTGTTCTTACGGCCGAACTAGAGAGTACTCTCGCTCGATAAATTATTATTAATATTTACTACGACAATCAGAAAATACGATCCATTGCTGTGATCCATAGCTACACGACTCCGAACATCCAGGAATCAAGAAAATAACGAGGTAAGCAGTTGCCCTATTTTTTTTCTCTTCGAGGTGTACTTGCTCGTATATTGTTTCATAATTATTCTCTTTCTTTTTTTTTTAACCAGCATTCATTCCTACGTTGACACCGTGGTCATCTCCTATTTGGGTAGTCCCTAAAAAGACAGATGCTTCTGGAAAGAAAAAATGGAGAATTGTTGTCGATTTTCGGAAAGTCAATGAAAAAACGATAGACGACAAATATCCTATCCCTAATATTAATGACGTTTTAGATAAACTTGGAAAGTGTCAATATTTCACTACATTAGATTTGGCAAGTGGTTTTCACCAAATAGAAATGAATCCGGAAGATATTTCCAAAACAGCTTTCAATGTTGAAAATGGACATTACGAATTCTTGCGAATGCCCTTTGGCTTAAAAAATGCTCCTTCCACTTTTCAACGTGTTATGGACCACGTTCTTAGAGGTTTAGACAATTGTTTGGTCTATGTTGATGATATAATAATATTCTCAACTTCTTTACAAGAACACCTTGTCAATCTTAATAATGTTTTTCAAAGACTTAAAGAGGCAAATTTCAAAATCCAATTAGATAAATCCGAATTTTTAAAAAGGGAGGTAGCATATCTAGGGCACATAGTCACCCCGGAGGGAGTGAAACCGAATCCCGATAAAATTATAGCTATTCAAAAGTATCCCCTACCGTGTACAACTAAAGAAATTAAAGGTTTTTTAGGTTTAGTTGGTTATTACAGGAAATTCATTCGAGATTTTGCTAAAATTACCAAACCGCTAACCTCATGTCTGAAAAAGGGTGCCAAAATTGAGCATACTCCTGAATTCATCAACTGTTTTGAATATTGTAAGAAACTTTTAACGAATGAACCTATTCTTCAATATCCTGATTTTTCCAAAGAATTTATTTTAACTACAGACGCGAGTAATTTTGCTCTTGGTGCCGTTTTATCTCAAGGTAGTATAGGATCCGACAAACCAATTGCTTACGCCTCTCGAACATTGAATGATAATGAACAAAATTATAGCACTATTGAAAAAGAATTATTATCCATCGTTTGGGCAACCAAGTATTTCAGACCCTATCTTTTTGGCAGGAAATTTAAGATTATTACTGATCATAAACCTCTTCAATGGTTAATGTCGCTGAAAGAACCAAATAGTAAACTTTTACGATGGAGATTGAAATTGGAAGAATTTGATTTTGAAATCATTTACAAAAAAGGTAGTTGTAATACTAATGCTGACGCACTTTCTAGAATTGAAATTCACAACAAAGATTTTTTTGAATATATGGAAAAATTTAACGAGGAATTTTCCAAATTGAATCCAAGTACTGATAATGAATCTATGATTGTAAATTTCGACGACTCGGAAATTCCTGAACAGGATGAATATCAAAGTTTATCATTTGAAAATTTTCTGAAACTCCTTGATTCCAATAACATTACACTTTCACCTAACATAGTGGAAAGAGAGGGTGATTTATTTACGGCACCAGAAGCTTATTCGTTGGCTCATTGTGTATCTCAAGATTTTCATATGAGTAAGGGTATTGCACTTTCATTCAAAGAAAAGTTTGGTAAAGTGGAGGAACTGAAATCCCAAAATAAAAGAATTGGCGAAGTAGCCCAAATTGAAAGCAATAATCGTCGAATTTATTACCTTGTAACAAAAGAATGTTATCATCACAAACCCAGGTATGAAGATGTTTTTCGAGCTCTTTTGAATCTTAAAATATTATGTGAACAAAATAGCGAAATATATCTTGCTTTACCAAGAATTTCTTGTGGATTAGATAAATTGGAATGGACAAAAATTTTTAAGATGATACATTATGTTTTCATGAATTCAGAAATCCAAATTGTTATTTATCAGTTTTCTCCGGAAGAAACAATCAGTGTTGAAGAACCCATTAACCAATCTGAAAGTAATACGATACATTCAAATTGTGAAAATCCAATTCAAGAAATTCCTATTTCCGAAAAGGTATTGAACATATTTGACAATCAGGTAGTTTTAGATTTTGTTTTGCATTCCCCAGCTGAGGTGAAACTAGAAAGAATTTTTCCAAACAAGCAAAGAATTTTTGTCCAGCTTGCAACTGATGATTTAAGTAAAGCTGTTATTGAATTTTTCAAGAAATACATACGACCAAAAATTCTCTATGCCCTTCATTTCAAAAAAGAAAATTATTATTCCGAAGTTTGTGAAATCCTAAGAAAAACATTTAACCATTCTGCTTTTAAGCTAGTGAAATGCAATGATATATTAGAAGATGTAACGGAAAAAGATCTTCAAATTCAAACTATCCAACTAATGCATGAGGGTAAAACCAATCACAGAGGAATAACCGAAACAGTTACTAGAATCAGAAGGACATATTATTGGCCAAGCATTCAAAATGACGTTACTGAATATATTAATAATTGTGAAATATGTCAGATTAACAAATATGATCGAGATCCTCCTTGTCAAAAGCTTATGCTCACACCAACACCTTCAAAGCCATTCGAAATAATTCATATCGATACCTTCCAGGCTCAAAATAAAAAGTTTCTCACAATTGTTGATGCTTTTTCCAAATATGCTCAGGCTTATCCATTGATTTCTTTAACAGGTATTGAGATCGTTCGCTCACTTTTAATATTTATGACCCATCATGGTTCACCTACAACAATAATTATGGATAACGGAACAGAACTTAAAAATGGTGTAGTTACGGAATTCTTGAAAGTCCATCGGATCACTCCACATTACATAACTCCTAATAATCCTCAATCGAATGGATTGATCGAAAGATTTCATTCGACATTAATTGAACACTTGAGAATAGTGAAAATCCAAGAAAAAGAAATTACTAATATTGAAAATTTAATGCCTTATGCTATTTTCGGTTACAATAATTCCATCCATTCCTCCACTAAACAGAAGCCCATTGATGTTATAAACGGCCATCTTGATACTAAAGATCCCCTCGATATAGATATTAATGAAAAATTGATAAATAATTATATTGAAAATCATAGAGAAAAAACTAAGGAGATTTATAAAAAATTAAATGAAGACTTGAAAAATAGAAAACAACACATCATAGACAAACATAATGAAAAAAGGCAAGAACCCCTCAATTACGAACCAGATTCTGTTGTATATCGTAAAGTTAAGTCAAATATTAGAAACAAGCTTACTCCCAAATTCGCGAAGGAAAAGGTCTTGAGTAGCAGTAAGATTAAAATACAAAGTGATTCTAAAATAATTCACAAGCAAAATTTGAAAAAACCAAGAATTAAAACCAAAATACTTTTACAGGATGCTCCTAGTGCATCTAGTAGCAGCTCAGGAGATAGAAATAATGAACCTCCGAGAGAATCCAGGGATTCTTCCGATATACCTGGGCCAAGCTACAATTAAGGCAAAATTTCACGATTTCATACATTATTACGATATCAAACCTATCCTCGAGGAACTTAATTACCTTCAAAATCAATATTTGGCTGTGAAAGATGTTCTTCTTAATCAACCCAAAAGTATATTTTACACCGAATTGGAAAATGAAGGAAATATTTTCGAATATCAATTTAATGTTGCTATACAAAAATTGGATAGCTTAATTCCAAAAGGAAGAAAGAAGAGAGGTCTTGTTAATGGATTAGGTACAATCATTAAAAGTATAACTGGAAATTTGGACGCTGACGATGCAGTTTATTATGAAAATGCTCTCAGAAATCTCCAAGATAAGCAGAAAGAAGTTATAACTAAATTAAATTCTGATATTTCTTTATCGGGAGAAATAATTGAGAATTTTAATAAAACTTTTTCGATACAGAATCAAAAAATTATCACTTCTCAGTTCGAAAAAATCTCTATAAAATTCAAAAATCTTGAAGATAGTTTTTCTGGATTCATGAGAATCAAAGATATTATGGATCAAACTGGAACATCAGTCAATATCGTTATGACAATGATCGATGAAATTGAAAACGCTATTAGTTTCTCCAAATTGGGAGTTTTACATCATAGCATCATCAAATTTTCTGAATTGAAATCGATCATTGCGAAAATAACGAAAAAATACTCTCAAGATAGTTTAATCTTCAAGAATGAAGATGAATATCATAGTTTTTATGAACTGATCAAAGTAGATGCATACCATGCCCAATTCAGAATTGTTTTCATTCTGCACTTTCCAATTATCCTCCCTCAATTATTCTCCCACTATCATCTTTATTCTATTCCGACAATCAATAATACCATAATTCTACCTAAAAACACTTATCTGACAATGAATGGAAAGTTTTATCAGTATACCTCTTCATCTTGTGTAAAATTGCAAAAACAATTCTATTGCGAGGAGAACCACCTGGTTAAGGGTTCCAAAGTGGAAGACTGTATTTTTCAACTAATGCAGTTGAAGAAACCAATTGTAAACTGCCAACATCATTCAGTAACAGCCAATCAAAATTTCATTCAGAGGATAGACAATTCAAAATTCATCGCAATAATCCCTGAAGAAACCAAAATTCAAACGTCGTGCAAAAATCAAGACTTTACCACTCTCAAGGGAAACTATCTGATTTCAATTCCAAAAGGATGCTACTTCGAAACCGAAGAAAGAAAATACTTCAACGACAAGGAAGTAACTGCCACACAACCGATGCTACTCCCAAAAATAATAACCAATTGGACTTCGCCAAAAATGAATGACCTCAAAATTCAATTGAAAAATGTTCCACTAGACCGAATCCATAAACTTAAGAAGAAACAAGAGGAAATTCAGCCACTAGTATTTAACCACGAGACCTCACGATCATCCCATGGAACATTCATCACAATACTCTATTTTATTCTGATATTAATTATTCTCTCTTTCTGTTCCAAAAAAATGAGACAATGGCTGAAGGACCGAAATCCAGTAAACCAGGTCGAAGCCCAAACAACACGTTCAGAAAACCAGGCAGAAGCCCCAACAACTCAACCAAGAGTTCCATTCTTCACCCCATAATGGAAGTACTGAGGAGGGAGGAGTTACATATCCCACACATTCCAGCACGTGGCAAGGGTGCTGACCAAGCACCTACGGAGTATCCGTCCATGGAATCTTTCCGTTATCGAATTATTATTCATTGTCATTATAAATAAGATTCAGGGCCACTAATTGAGCAGTCTTGACTTAGTCTTCGCGAATTATTGTACGAATCATTCGTCACAATTATCATACATTGTAATATTTGAAATAAAATAATTTTTTCTAATTACAGTCTCTCCCACAAAACTTAACTCGCGCGTGTGTGTGTGCGTGCGTGTTTGTGTGCGCGTGTGTGTACATGTGCGTGCGTTTGTGTGTTTGTGTGTTAGTGTGTGTGTGGGCTGCAGGGTGTGTGTTTCG